>NW_026733337.1:0-187500 GCF_028476545.2 Physella acuta
ACATGATTCGTTTACATCCACAATAGTGTGGGTAGCTTTTGTTAGATACATTTAAAATCACTCAGTTTAAAACACAGTTTTTCCCAAAAAATCACCCCCACCCCACCTCTAACCCCCCCTCCACCACATGCTAAGTATACAGTTAGTTTGCCTCATTTGGGGAGCAACAAGCCACACACAGCAGCCACATGTGGAGCAACAAGCCACACACAGCAGCCACGTGTGGAGCAACAGGCCACAACACAGCAGCTACATGTGGAGCAATAGGCCACACACAGCAGCCACATGTGGAGCAACAGGCCACACACAGGGGCCACATGTGGAGCAACAGGCCACACACAGCAGCCACGTGTGGAGCAACAGGCCACATACAGCAGCCACATGTGAAGCAACAGGCCACACACAGCAGCCACATGTGGAGCAACAGGCCACACACAGCAGCCACATGTGGAGCAACAGGCCACACACAAGCAGCCACGTGTGGAGCAACAGGCCACACACAGCAAGCCACGTGTGGAGCAACAGGCCACATACAGCAGCCACATGTGGAGCAACAGGCCATACACAGCAGCCACGTGTGGAGCAACAGGCCACACACAGCAGCCACATGTGGAGCAACAGGCCACACACAGCAGCCACATGTGGAGCAACAGGCCAATAAACAGACGCCCACACATAGACTGATGAGGGTCAGATAACAGAGACACAGGTCATGAAAAATGCAAGCATCCCCACAGCCCCGCGACCCCCAGTTGAGCGCTGGTCAGTTCTCATAAATCCAGATGATCAAGTACTGGTCATTAGCTTGATGTAGACTGATTGCTTTGATTAGGTGATGGACACTGGGGAAGGGGAGGTGGGGGGGGGGGGGGGGGGGGGGGGGTTGGGGGGGGGGGGACCAAGCCAGGGACTGGAAATTCAACGGTCAATATGAAAAGTAAACAGTACCACACACAACACAACTGTACCTCACTCAACTGTACCACAAACAACTGTACGACACACAACACAACAGTACCCACACACAACTGTACCACACACAACATAACTGTGCCATACACAACTGTACCACACATAAAACAACTGTACCACACAACGCAACTGTACCACACACAACTTACCACACACAAAACAACTGTACCACGCATAACACAACTGTACCACACACAACACAACTGTACCACCTACAACAGTACCTCACACAACTATACCACACCTCAACTGTACCACACACAACTGTACCCCACTCAACTGTACCTCACTCAACTGTACCACACACAGCTGTACCACACACAAAACAACTGTACCACGCATAATACAACTGTACCACACACAACACAACTGTACCACATACAACTGTACCACACACAACACAACTGTACCACACACAACTGTACCACACACAAAAAACTGTACCACACACAAAACAAATGTACCACACACAACTGTACCACACATAACTGTATAACAAACAACTGTACCTTACAAAAACTGTACCACACACAACTGTACCACACACAACTGTACCACACACAACTGTACCACACACAAAACAACTATACCACACAACACAACTGTACCACACACAACTGTACCACATACAACACAACTGTACCACACACAACACAACTGTACCACACACAACTGTACCACACACAACTGTTCCACACGCAACTGTACCTCACCAACTGTACCACACACAACTGTACCACACACAACACAACTGTACCACACACAACACAACTGTACCACACACAACACAACTGTACCACACACAACACAACTGTACCACACACAACTGAACTACACACAACTGTACTACACACAACACAACTGTACTACACACAACACCAGCTAGTCTGTAGTGTTAGCTGTTGAGTCTATAGTGCTGGCTACACCCCTTAAATGTATGTTACAATGTAGAGCCACGAACGGGCCATCACTAAGCCACGATTAGGCCATTATTATGGCAGGATTGGGCCATCATTGAGCCACGATTAAGCCGCCACGCACGCCGCATCTAGAACCAGCTCCGACAGTTAACTAACAGGAGTTTTACATTCCTGTCAGGCCGGGAAAATTCCTCCATCGGGATGCAACACCCGCCTGGCAACTGACCATCAAGTGGCCAGTTTTCGATGACCACTACAGCCCTAAGATTAAATCAGAGCCGTTTAGCCCCTCCCTCCCCCCCCCACCCTTCTTGTATTGAAATCTAATCAAAAGCTCTGAGAGATTCGACTACAGGCGCCGAAAGTTTTCTAATCGATATCACGTGATCATAAGGGATTCCACTGACCAATACACACGTGATCATAAGGGATTCGACTGACCAATACAATATCACGTGATCATAGGGGATTCGACTGACCAATACACACGTGACCATAAGGGATTCGACTGACCAATACACACGTGACCATAAGGGATTCGACTGACCGATACACACGTGACCATAAGGGATTCGACTGACCAATACACACGTGACCATAAGGGATTCCAGTGACCAATACACACGTGACCATAAGGGATCTAAGCGACTAATACAAGGTCACGTGACCATAAGCGATTCAACTGACCAGTACAATGAGGTATCCTGGGCCCAGAGGCGTAGCGAGGGGGGGGGGGGCGGGGGGGACATATGTCCCCGGTCGCCGACCTTAGGGGGGGGCGCCAAATTGAAAGTTTGAGGGGGGGGGGGGGTGCAAATCGAAAATTTGCTCCCGAGGGGGGCGCCAAATTGAAAGTATGTCCCCGGGCGCCGGGAAGGGTCGCTACGCCTCTGCCTGGGCCACAGGATAGATTTGGTTGAGGTGGGAGATCAAGGTCACACCAGAACATCATGTTATCAGTACATTAGGACACCATGACACCATGACACCATGACACCATGACACCATGGCACCATGACACCGTTACACAATGACACTGTGACACAATGACAACATGACACCGTGACACCGTGACACCGTGACACCATGACACCATGACACCATGACACCATGACAGAATGACAACAGACAACATGACAACATGACACAGTGACACCATGACACCATGACACCGTTACACAATGACACTGTGACACAATGACAACATGACACCGTGACACCATTTGACTGAAGCTGTTAGGTGTAGTCACTTGTTTACCGTAATAAAAGTGTGTGTTGCCTTTATGGACATACACGTTTTAGCTCACTCATACCTCGCACAGACACACACACGTGCACACACACACACGCACAGACACACACATACACACACCGCGCTCATACACACGACGTGCACATACACACACGCACATACACACACGTAACACACACACGCACATACACACTCACGTACACACACAATGTGTATGTATAGATGTCCAGTCTTGGAGTCGCCCCCCAACCAATCACGTGATGCTTGTTGTATTCACCAGATCCCCCTGGTGTTGACCTCCGTGTTATTGGACCACGTGACCACGTGACAGTTGCACGTGCAGCAACAATGTGCACGTGTTGCTGTCAATGACCGTCTTGTAGGGTGGCGCTGTTGTACCCCGGTAGTGACGTCACGTCTCATTTCTCTCTCTTCATCCTCCCATCAATCCATCCCTATTGTATCCCTTTGCTCCCTTCTCCCTTTCTCCATCTCTTTCTCCCTACATGGTCCCTCCCCCCCCCCCCGCACAACGCCGAGATCTAGAGTTTGACTTAGGTTGTATAACAGTCGGGCAACTTAACTACATCAGGACCTGACATTTGTTCATGACATTAGATGATGACATTAGATGATGACATTAGATGATGACATTAGATGTTGAGATTAGATGGATGACATTAGATGACAATGGATGATGACATTAGATGATGACATTAGATGATGACATTAGATGATGACATAAGATGATGACATTATATGATGACATTAGATGATGACATAAGATGATGACATTAGATGATGACATTAGATGATGACATTTGTTCATGACATTAGATGATGACATTAGATGATGACATTAGATGATGACATTAGATGATGGACATTAGATACCATTAGATGATGACATTAGATGATGACATTTGTTCATGACATTAGATGATGACATTAGATGATGAAATTAGATGATGACATTAGATGATGACATTAGATGATGACATTAGATGATGACATTAGATGATGACATTAGATGACAATGGATAATGACATGTTGACATTAGATGATGACATTAGATGATGGCATTAGATGATGACATTAGATGATGACATTAGATGATGACATTAGATGATGACATTAGATGACAATGGATAATGACATGTTGACATTAGATGATGACATTAGATGATGGCATTAGATGATGACATTAGATGATGACATTAGATGATGACATTAGATGATGACATTAGATGGACAATGGATAATGACATGTTGACATTAGATGATGACATTAGATGATGGCATTAGATGATGATATTAGATCATGACAACAGATTCTGACATCAGAAGATGACATTTGCCTATGACGCTTATCTACCGCCACGTTTTATTGCCATTACACAATAGCTCCCACACACACCCCCTCCCCACCACACACACAGCCCCCCCACACACACCACACACACCACACACACAGCCCCCCCCCCCACACACACACACCACACACACAGCCCCCCCCACACACACACACCACACACACAGCCCCCCTCCCCACCACACACAGCCCCCCCCCCCACACACACACCACACACACAGCCCCCCTCCCCACCACACACAGCCCCACCCCCACCACACACACATCCCCCTCTCCACCACACACAGCCCCCCCCCCCCCCCCACACACACACACACACGCCACACACACGAGGCCTGCCTGCAGCTTTTGTTTACTCCATTATCACGTGACGTCCGTCCAGTTTATGAAAACATTCAATACAAGGGGTACATCAGAGGGGGAGGGGTGGGGTTTTGTTGGAAAGGGAAGGGGTGGGGTTTGTTGGAGGGGGGTGGGGGCTTACGGTTTGTCACGGAGATCGTTTCACTAGTGTCAAGTCACTCAATGAAGAGAGCGGAAAAAAAAACCGTCCTTAAAGTGATTGTCCATTTGTGTGTTTGTGCACCTTTTTAACGTTTGAAAACCTTGGATCAATGAGGGTTAGCCCGGGGGCGGGGGAGATGGGGGTCGGTTGGAGGGTGCATGCCTCAAAAACTCGATCGGATGTTTTGTTCCTAACTTCAAGTAAACATGAGCGGGAACAACGGAGGGAACATCAGAGCGAACGCCCGCTCCAACAACTAACACAGATTAATTCCGAAATGGGATTATACAACGCAGAGCCTCCTCAGGGGAGCGAACTCATTTTTTTAAACGGAGTTATCTTTCTTAGTTCTTAATTTGTCCGAGGCTGGTCGGGTTTTCCCGTTTCTGTGTAGGAAAAAAATGTTGTATAGGGGTTGTTTTCAGGGGACACGGTCCTCTAGGGACATTTGGGGGTTTAAAAAGGGGGGTAGGACAAATTGGGGATCTGTGTTTGTATCTATCGGGTGTTTTTTTCTCTCCAACAACTCCATGCATGTTCCCGCCCTCACGACGTTGTAAGTTGTAAAAAGTTGTAAAAAAGTTGTTAAAAAGTTGCATTGATGGAATGACAGCCAGCAAAACGTGGCTATGTCCAGGGCCGATAACTTAATAGATGCTTGAAGGCGGCTTCACAAAATGTGATCAATCTTTTCATTGCCGTCCGCGCTTTGATCGCATTCAGAGTTTCTTATGGCTGGCTGTCATCACAATATATGCACATCAATCTTTTATAATACCTCGCTCACAGCACACCCTGCACCACCTTTACCTCCACTTCCTCAACCCAAGTCGACGACACCAACGTCTGCACTGTAGTACAGTTAAACGATTTAAACCGACTAAACCAACAATACGAGTGCATCACACAGCTTACAATGCCGTCCTGTAGCTTTAATATTGCAGTCGTGTAGCCTTGATATTTCCGTCCTGTAGCTGGTGTATTGTATTTATGTAGTTGGTACGATGTAGAAAGTTGAAAGGTTTCTAAATTTACTTTAAGGACGCCAAGTTCTGTCACATAGCCCAATAAATAAAATATGTTAAAAATTGGGCTTTAGAATATCTGAAAATGCCCCATTTATTGTCAAATGATCCACTACTACAACATTCCACCAAAGATCCACCAAACATGTCTCACTAATCCACCAATGATCCACCATACATGTCCCACTAACCCACCAAAGATCCACCAAAAATGTCTCACTAATCCACCAATGATCCACCAAACATGTCTCACTAATCCACCAAAGATCCACCACATGGTCGAGCCCTGGATCACCCCCTATACTTCAGACACCGACGCCATCTTTACTGCTCATCGTGTGTTTTCACGCAAGCGTGGAATGGTGGGATTTCAATTGTTCGGGAATTTCAAACTTTTATTCTGGACACATCCGGTTGTTTCAAGCGTAAGCGGAGTTTATGCTGTAGATTGATACCAAATCAGATAGACGGACGGGACAGACGCACAGAGAGACGGGACAGACGCACAGGAGAGACAGACGGAGGAGAGGGACAGACGGACGGACAGACGGACAGACGCACAGAGAGACGGACGGACGCACAGAGAGACAGACGGACGGAGAGAGGGACAGATGGACATTTGTCCCCGCCTCGATCAAAGTCCCGCACGCGCCAACTTTTAATGGACCAATCACAGACAAGGTCGCTAGTTACCCTTGTATATCACGTGATGAATGAGCCAAGACAAGCAAGGGGGGGGGGGGTGAGGAGATCGTTTGCCAGAGATAAACTTTGACAGCCCATCCCCCCCCCCCCCCCCTGAAGACAGAAACTAATATTTGGATGGCTTAATTCTCATCTAAACAGATATGCAAACATTTCAGCTTGCCATTTGCAGCCCCCCCCCTCCTCCAGGCATCTACTTAAATATATTTGTCGGTGTCTGAGGTTTCTAGAAATTTCGTTCGCTTCTGTTTTGACGTTGTTTGTTTAATTTTTTCTAGTTGGACAAGACAAGGCTCCCCCTCCCGTCAACAGCCAGCAGAAATGTAACAAGTTTGTCATGCGGTGTATGCAACTGTTTGCTGGGGGGGGGGGGGGGGGTCAGTGACACGGTCAGCTGGGGCAGTGATAGATGTCCGTGATCTAATGGCTTGTTCTCATCGTCATTACACAGACACAGACACACACACACACACACACACACACATATATATATATATATATATATATATATATATATATATATATTTTACTGTCTTTATCTCATGTTGCAGACATTTTCTGTCTTACCCCATGTTAGCTACATATCCAGATTCCTTGTAGGTACCAGATACTTACTCTAACCTCTTGTAGGTACCAGGTACGGTGAGGTACCCACTCTCAAACCTTGCAGGCAACTGTTCAAAATTTAAGAATTGAGTGGTGTCTTAGTACACAACGGCCATCGACCTGTACACATCGTGTACACATGCTTGTGTTACACGGACAAGATATCTGGTTATCTCTCTAGTCCACCCACACATCCACCCACACATCCACCCACACATCCACCCACACATCCACCCACACATCCACCCACACATCCACCCACACATCCACCCACACATCCACCCACACATCCACCCACACATCCACCCACACATCCACCACACATCCACCCACACATCCACCCACACATCCACCCACCTACCCACCCTACCACCCATACATCCACCCCATCCACCCACCCATCCAACCACCCACCCAACCACCCACCCATTCGCCCACACATCCATCCACACATCCATCCACCAACACACCCACCCACCCACACATCCACCCACCTACCCACCCACCAAACCACCCACCTACCCACCCACCTACCCACCCACCAAACCACCCACACAACCAACCACCCATTCGCCCACGCATCCACCAACCTACCCACACGCCCACCCACCCACACATCCACCCACCCATCCACCCACCCATCCACCCCTCCACCCATCCACCCACCCACCCACCCACACATCCACCCACCCACCACCCACCCATCCACCCCTCCACCCATCCACCCACCCACCCACCCACACATCCACCCACCCATCCACCCACCCATCCACCCACCCATCCACCCACCCATCCACCCCTCCACCCATCCACCCACCCACCCATCCACCCACCCATCCATCTCTCTGCTCCTAAACGGTCATCTCCCCGCTGTTGGGATGTCTGTCTATTGGTTTATCTGTCTGATTGTCTGTCTGTCATCTTTTGATCCCAGAATGGAGTGTGGGGGTGAGAAATGAGGTTTTAACGTCCCGGTTATATACGTCATTATCGTATTGGCTTTATGCAAATGTCTGTGTGCCGGCAGCAACCAATGAATAAGCGAGTGGCCCATGGACACTTCCGGACCTGCGCAGTCGCTATCTGGCCCTGTCGTTCCCCCAATCCCTCCATGATTTATGATTGGAGGCCAGTAAAAAAACGGATAAGATCATATTTTCGTTCAGATCTAGTTCCGAATCTAACACTGGTGTATTGGGCTCGCCTTGTGGGCAAATTGAACGTTCAATTTGGGCTTTTTACTTAAGGGCAAATTAACTCCGGTTTGATCAGCCGAGGGGATTGCTATGGCTGCTATACGGCTTGTAATAAACAAATGGTGTAAATGATTTTTTTTGCCCATCGGAGCTTAAGAAAAATTGTTGAGCTTACGGCGGAGCTTTAGGGTTAAGATGTGGTCGTAGAATGTAGGTGGGAGGGGGCGATTAGCTTATTTGACAACATTGATCAGGTTATCAGGTACCTCCCCCCCCCCACCCCCACCTTTAATCCACAATGTCTCGTCTGTCGAACATCACGTCACATTAATCCCAATCTACAGGTGTCCGATACCACTTTAATCCTCCCCCCCCCCCCTTTCCAAATCTCCCCCTCCCTCCAAAATGTAATCAGTCCTATTATTCAGTAGTAAACCTCCTATGAGCTGTTTGACGTCATAATTTGTTTACAACTTGTTTATTTACTGCCCCATCTAGCTGAACCATAGAACAATGTACTGGCGCCTACCTGCATGCACGTGCATGTGTACTCACTCATCAACCCGGTGATCTGACAATACCCGCCCCAACCTAAACCACAACAAAATATTTCCGCGGATGTTGTCTATCTCCTACAAGATTTAGCCTACAAACAAAGCTACCAGATTCAGCCTACAAATATTCGTGTCAGATTTAGCCTATAACCCGAAGCTTCTGGAATTTTCTAGCCCATTCAACATTTATTGAGGGTTATGAGCTTGATAAAGTGTTTTTAAAACTTAATGACGTCACTAGCTATCAAGGGATTAGACGTATCACGTGACAAAATGGCTGCCGCGCGGAGATTAGCTCTAAAAATACTCCGGTTGATGTATTTTTAAATCGTTAAAATAATCTCCAATAAACTTGGCAGAACTTGGGCGCCACAAGAAACAATAGCGGCTACATAGGACGGACATTGGCGAGATTTCCACGTGATGGTTAGCGAGTTTACCAGGTCAAGGTTAGAGAGTTTACCGGGTCAAGGTTAGAGAGTTTACCCGGTCAAGGTTAGGGGATTTACCGGGTCAAGGTTAGAGAGTTTACCTGGTCAAGGTTAGGGGATTTACCGGGTCAAGGTTAGAGAGTTTACCGGGTCAAGGTTAGGGGATTTACCGGGTCAAGGTTAGAGAGTTTACCGGGTCAAGGTTAGGGGATTTACCAGGTCAAGGTTAGCTAGTTCCCCCGGTCAAGGTAGACGCCAGCCTGACTTTGAGGCAGACGATACATTTCGTGGCGCTGACAATAACGCACAACCTAAGATGCATAAATCTAACATTTTAACACTACATCTTAATACTCCAAGCAAGATAATTAAACGTTAAGACTTTAAGCTGGGAATATTTTATTAACGTTAAGGAGCTTTTAACTCCATTTTCCCCTTAACACGCGATAGATAAACGGTTAGGTCTTAGCCGCGAATGGATTATGTTGTGGGTGGCGTCACTATAATGTGGTGGGTGGTGGATGGTGTCAGTATAATATTTTGTGTGGTGGGTGGTGTCAGTATAGTATGTTGTGTGGTGGGTGGTGGGTGGTGTCAGTATAATATGTTGTGTGGTGGGTGGTGCCAGTATAATATGTTGTGTGGTGGGTGGTGCCAGTATAAATGTTGTGTGGTGGGTGGTGCCAGTATAATATGTTGTGTGGTGGGTGGTGTCAGTATAATATTTTGTGTGGTGGGTGGTGCCAGTATAATATGTGTGTGGTGGGTGGTGCCAGTATAATATGTTGTGTGGTGGGTGGTGTCAGTATAATATTTTGTGTGGTGGGTGGTGCCAGTATAATATGTTGTGTGGTGGGTGGTGTCAGTATAATATGTTGTGTGGTGGATGGTGCCAGTATAATATGTTGTGTGGTGGGGTGTGCCAGTATAATATGTTGTGTGGTGGGGTGGTGTCAGTATAATATTTTGTGTGGTGGGTGGTGCCAGTATAATATGTTGTGTGGTGACATTGTCGTGATATACTCTTGCAGGCATTAGCTCATGTCAATATAAAACTGCGAGTCACAGCTTTAAACCTCCCAGGCGATGCAGGTCCTCAGCTCACTCCAGATCTTTACTCCATAGGTCTCCACACTCTACTACATCTCTGGCTTCACCCTTCCCACTTCTCTTCCTTCTCTCTACCTTTTCTTCCACTCTCTCAGCTCCCTCTCTGCCCCACCCTGCGCTCACCAGTTTCAAAGAGTTAATGAAAGTCCCCAGGGTGGGACGGTTGTCCCCCTCCCATCTCCCAGAACCCATGGGCGATGCCAGACGGTGCCAGGGACACAATGCTCTCAGCCCCACCCCCGGGGGTGAGCAAACAGTAATCATGGGCCGCAACTCCGCGCTGTAATGAGATGGACCATTCGGTGATGGCCGGACTAAAATACCGCCAGGATGGGGCGCTCTAACGGAAAAGTTCACGGCTGGTGAGTTTAAGTTGGGAATGGAAGTGTTCAGTTTAGTCAAGTCTGGTGGGACAATGGACCAACGGTAACTGTAGCTATTGGCTAGAAGCTATTGTCTCATAGAGAAACGAGTGGGCTAGAAGCTATTGTCTCAGCAATTGTCTGGTCTATAGAGAGACCGACCTACAGACCTCAGAACCCCCCCCCCCCCCCACAACAGACGCCCAGCAACTGCCGAGAATCCTGACAAGACACAACTTCCGGTCCGCCCACGTGTGTATCCCACCACGTGACAGTTTCAACAAGCAAGTGCCGGACGTCAATTCTCCGGTTATCTGCCCCTGTGCTGTGTGAGCGCTCATTAGTGACAACTTGCTTTTGAGTGGGGGCGGCCATCTTGGAATCATTTTTTTGACGTCACCATTGTGTTGCTGACGCAAAAAATTTGAAAAATCTGACGTCGTAGCAATTCTCCCTGTCAAATGTCTTCGAGACGTTTTTGAGTTCCTGTATGGAATCTAGACAGCTGAACTATGCCATCTGTCTGTCTGACTTCTAAAATTGCTTGTCTGACAAATTCAACCATTTTTGCCTCCATATATTCACCCAAAGTTTCAGCGTTATTAAAAAAAAGGGTACGGGTATGGTATGTTTAAGGATAATCGATTACACTTGTTTGATTTATCTTCAAGAATTAAGAGCGTTATGTTCGCATAATTAAGTCTGATCTTGAACCTCTGGTCGTTAACGTTAACCCAATCTAATGTATAACAGTTTAATACTAATATGAAATTCCGACCTACGGAAATCTTCGGTAAATTTGGTGCCGTTGAAAATCCTCCCCCCCCCCCCCCACCCCAACTAACACAGACGTGGCGTGGTATTACTGAAGGTGGAAGTCAAACACTAAACGCGCGGTCATTTCGTTTGGCTAAATGTCCCGTCCCCCGGGGGCGGGAATCACGTGACAGGAAGTACTGGAGGAAGAGTCCCTGACCTTGGTGTGGGTTTGACACTGACCGCTCACTCATTACCAGAGCTGGAGGGGGGGAGTTGGTCAAAAATATTTGTTGACGTCAGGTCTTCAAGACGTCCAGTTGGTCACGAGCAGGGGTGGGGGTGAGGGGGTGAGGGTGGGGATGGCGAGGGTCATGTCCTTTGTCAAATCCCCGTACAACACTTTTACTTTTCTAAAATCCCTGAGTGTGTGGTAGATTGGTCGGTGGGGGGGGGGGGGGGGGGGGGGAGGGGGGGGGGGGCAGTAGAGTGAGCAGGCCAAACCTTGCTTCCATTTGTTCTAGTTTAATTTGGCAAAGATTCGCCAATTGTTCTGGCACAATTCAATAAAATCGGCTAAATTGAATACAATCATATTAAAAACACATTGCTCTTCCTCTTCTTCTCTGATGCATATGATAATGTAAACATAGAAAATTATAAAACACGTTTCTTTGATTTTATATTATGCGATGGACAAACACATATTGAATTGGTTTTTTGGAAAGGATATTCGGAGTATCCGCCCTTGCTAAATGTGATTGAAAAACGGAGAAATCCGATTGTCTTTTACTAATGACATGAACAAGTATCGCAAGGATTTTTATAAAAGTATGGCAACCCGGTTTGATCAAATGTAGGCATAAAAAATAAATCCACGTTGATGAAGGGAATATTTTTATCCGGCTACAAATTACAGTGGAATAAAAATAGAATTTCTTTTCTCGGCCGCGTCTTCTGCTAGATTGCAGTTCCATCCCCGCAATTTTCGGGGTTTCTTCCCTTTTGTTAAAAACATGCCCATTTTTTTTTCAGGGAAAAATTGAATCAATCAGAAGAGATCAATAAGATCCTCACGCGGCCCTCATCAGTGCCTCATCTACCTCTCCCTCCTCTCACAGACATGCCCGGTACTCCCTCTTTAACTGGAGAATATTTTCAATAGCATCAGAAGGATAGTGCCGGATAGTGCCGGCAGCCGGCCTTTTAACGTGAGGATGCCGGCCACAGCAGCGAATACACTTGATGAGATTAAAAAGACATCTAAAAAAATAAAAGGAAAGCCGGCGTTGATAAAGAGGCGGACAAAGAAACAGAGGACCAAACGAGGAGACCGACGAGGAAATAGCCGAGTCTAGAAGATGGGCGGATAACTTGGGAGCACCGTGCAATCAAGCCGGCATGAAAGGGCGGTAACTGCTAATTGAAGCACTAGTGTAACTCTGTTAAAGGGACGCAAATCGGCTCCGCTCAGACAAGTAGCAACAGATGAGAGGGTTGGAGCAGACGGTAAATGAGGGGTGACAGCAGACGATCTAGATGAGTTAGTACCTGAGTGAGGGGGTCAAAGTTCAATCTCGAGAGAAGCACGTGCACAGATCGGTGACAAACGTGAGCACTGGAAGCAGATAACAAACATTTGGTCTGTGTGATAGGACATACAAACATTTGGTCTGTGTGATAGGACATACAAACATTTGGTCTGTGTGATAGGACATACAAACATTTGGTCTGTGTGATAGGACATACAAACATTTGGTCTGTGTGATAGGACATACAAACATTTGGTCTGTGTGATAGGACATACAAACATTTGGTCTATGTGATAGGACATACAAACATTTGGTCTCTGTGATAGGACATACAAACATTTGGTCTGGTTGATAGGACATACAAACATTTGGTCTCTGTGATAGGACATACAAACATTTGGTCTATGTGATAGGACATACAAACATTTGGTCTATGTGATAGGACATACAAACATTTGGTCTATGTGATAGGACATACAAACATTTGGTCTGTGTGATAGGACATACAAACATTTGGTCTGGTTGATAGGACATACAAACATTTGGTCTCTGTGATAGGACATACAAACATTTGGTCTATGTGATAGGACATACAAACATTTGGTCTATGTGATAGGACATACAAACATTTGGTCTATGTGATAGGACATACAAACATTTGGTCTGTGTGATAGGACATACAAACATTTGGTCTGGTTGATAGGACATACAAACATTTGGTCTCTGTGATAGGACATACAAACATTTGGTCTATGTGATAGGACATACAAACATTTGGTCTCTGTGATAGGACATACAAACATTTGGTCTATGTGATAGGACATACAAACATTTGGTTTCTGTGATAGGACATACAAACATTTGGTCTATGTGATAGGACATACAAACATATGGTCTAGGACATACAAACATTGGGTCTGTGTGATAGGACATACAAACATTTGGTCTATGTGATAGGACATACAAACATTTGGTCTGTGTGATAGGACATACAAACATTTGGTCTATGTGATAGGACATACAAACATTTGGTCTAGGACATACAAACATTGGGTCTATGTGATAGGACATACAAACATTTGGTCTGTGTGATAGGACATACAAACATTTGGTCTATGTGATAGGACATACAAACATTTGGTCTCTGTGATAGGACATACAAACATTTGGTCTATGTGATAGGACATACAAACATTTGGTCTCTGTGATAGGACATACAAACATTTGGTCTATGTGATAGGACATACAAACATTTGGTTTCTGTGATAGGACATACAAACATTTGGTCTATGTGATAGGACATACAAACATTTGGTCTGTGTGATAGGACATACAAACATTTGGTCTCTGTGATAGGACATACAAACATTTGGTCTCTGTGATAGGACATACAAACATTTGGTCTATGTGATAGGACATACAAACATTTGGTCTCTGTGATAGGACATACAAACATTTGGTCTATGTGATAGGACATACAAACATTTGGTTTCTGTGATAGGACATACAAACATTTGGTCTATGTGATAGGACATACAAACATTTGGTCTGTGTGATAGGACATACAAACATTTGGTCTCTGTGATAGGACATACAAACATTTGGTCTGTGTGATAGGACATACAAACATTTGGTCTGTGTGATAGGACATACAAACATTTGGTCTATGTGATAGGACATACAAACATTTGGTCTATGTGATAGGACATACAAACATTTGGTCTATGTGATAGGACATACAAACATTTAGTCTATGTGATAGGACATACAAACATTTGGTCTGTGTGATAGGACATACAAACATTTGGTCTGGTTGATAGGACATACAAACATGTGGTCTCTGTGATAGGACATACAAACATTTGGTCTGTGTGATAGGACATACAAACATTTGGTCTGTGTGATAGGACATACAAACATGTGGTCTATGTGATAGGACATACAAACATTTGGTCTATGTGATAGTACACGAGGTTGTTCGGATGGCGAGGCATGTTATCTTTGTTGGGCTGCTGGAGCAGTGTATTAACATGTGGCTGTTCGGACGTTGAGGCATTGTGTGTGTAAATGTCACAGATAGACACATACAAGTGGTCGGACCCTGGATAAACATACGGACAGACATCTGACAAGACACCAGACAGACAAGACACTACACAGACAAGACACCAGACAGACAAGGCGCTACAGGCAAGACACTACACAGACAAGACACCAAACAGACAAGCCACCAGACAGACAAGACACCAGACAGACAAGACACCAGACAGACATGTGATCAATCACAGATGTAAATGTGCAAGAAATGTCTGCCCAGATAAAGAAATGTCTGCCCTGACACATAAGGCGCCACCCCAATTAGAGCCACGACTTCCCACAGATATCAACATGGAAATTAGGGCACGATGTTCCAGGCGATTTATGGGGGACAGGGTAGCACTGGTGGTGATGGTTTTGGTTGGGGGAGCGGACAGGGTAGCACTGTCTGTGGGGGGGGGGGGGGGGGGGGGGGAAGGGCAGGACAGGGTTGCACTGTTGGTGAGGGCAGGACAGGGTAGCACTGTATGGGGGGTGGGTCAGGACAGGGTAGCACTGTGTGGGGGGGGGGGGGGGTCAGGACAGGGTAACACTGTGTGCGGGGAGGGGGGGGCAGGACAGGGTTGTCATACGCGAATAAAACGCTGCTAAGATACCCCTCCCACTTACTTAGACACCTGATAGTATGTGAAGATAACTAACTCCTCAGTAACAGATAACATATGAGGATAACTCCCCAGTTACAGATAATATGGGAAGATAACTCCCCCACTTACAGATAACATGGGAAGATAACTCCCCCAGTTAAAGAGAACATGGGAAGATAACTCCCCAGTTACAGATAACATGGGAAGATAACTCCCATACTTACAGATAACATGGGAAGATAACTCCCCCACATAAGAGACAACTCCAGTCCTGGACGTGTGGACTAGAATTTCTTACAGAGATTAAGGATTAAGCCAGTGAGATCGTGCAAGGGATATCGGGATTAGAGCCATTGTGTGTCTGAGACTTGGAACATGGAGAACTTGTCTGATGGCTCCAACTTTTTTTTTATCCCATCCAAGCATCAGTTAGATGTGAAGCTACCTTAAAGGGGCTTTCACAGGCGCGTATCGCATACAGCTCGGGATTTTCAAAGGGAGAATTTTGTTTGATAAACGAATGAAAGATTACCTCCTAAAGAAAAGGATTCGCAATTTTATTTCTTTTTAATTTTTTTTCAATCGATCCGAATGTGGCCCCAAGCGCCATTTTATGTTCGCCATTACACTTTGGCGAACAGCACTTCAGCGCATGGCACCAGGCAAGCCCCCTCCCTCCCACCCCCGGGGAGCTGGCACTCACCCCCGCCTCGGTTCTTGCACAATGGACCCGTGCTCATCTTCACCGACCCTTTTAAGTGGACCCCCCCCCCTACATCGGCCCCACGCCGCGCCCCCTCGACCGTCTATGGAAGACAAAAAATTAAGATTGGTAAAAATGGCCCTCAAAAGATGGCCAGCCTTGAGAGCAGAGATTCTCCCCTATGATGATATGGATTCCCCATCAAATTCTCGTTTGTTCTCGAGATTTCTGGGTTTCCTGGCGAAAATGACGTGCAACTGCTGGGGCTAGACTTGTCCGGGCCGTGTACGGCTTCCATCTATTACCGAGGCGCTGGCGAGGGTACTCACGCGCGCGTGCAGGGCGACTAAAGCAAAGAATCTCCAGTCCCCGGTTACAGCGGGAAACTTTACAAAACTCTTCACATCTGTTTCTACATCGTCATGTTTACTGAGGGGTGCTGAGGGGTGGGGGATAAAGTGTGTGGTTGTGTGGGGGGATGTGGAGTGGTGGAAGCTTCACAATAAACCTTTCGCTATTGTACACCATGATATGGTTAAGTAACTTTATTGCCTACGAGCTAAGTGTAAGTATTTCCCCAAATCTGCACTGACAAACTGGCAGACATTTATTAGATAAACTTGTCTCTACCGTGCCAGCTACTGGCTTTCATCATACTTGCTTACTTGTGTGGGATAATTCTCCCCACAAAACTGGTCAATACATAAATCATAGGATGTGGTTGTACAGCAAGCGATAACTGTTAAAGCCGAGAGCCAAATAGTCTTAACGCCTTCCAAAAGCCCGTCATTTGACAACTAATTTGACAATATGGCAACGCTGATCCAAGCCATTTGTCCCCATTACATTAACTTGTAAATGTTGAGCCAAAATATTAGCGTCCAAGTCTAGCGAGCAGGGGACGTAATTACATCAGCTGACCGAAGTCGGCGTTATTCAAGACAGTTACAGTAATGGTCTTGGATTGTTGTATTTATTTGTTGGAGGTTGTCTCTATACTGTATTTGTTGGTGGTTATCTCTATGTTGTATCTATTTGTTGGTGGTTGTCTCTATGTTGTATCTATTTGTTGGTGGTTGTCACTGTATGTTGTATCTATTTGTTGATGGTTGTCTCTATGTTGTATCTATTTGTTGGTGGTTATCTGTGTTGTATCTATTTGTTGGTGGTTTTCTGTGTTGTATCTATTTGTTGGTGGTTGTCTATGTTGTATCTATTTGTTGGTGGTTGTCTCTATTTTGTATCTATTTGTTGGTGGTTATCTGTGTTGTATCTATTTGTTGGTGGTTATCTGTGTTGTATCTATCTGTTGGTGGTTATCTGTGTTGTATCTATTTGTTGGTGGTTATCTGTGTTGTATCTATTTGATGGTGGTTATCTGTGTTGTATCTATCTGTTGGTGGTTATCTGTGTTGTATCTATTTGTTGGTGGTTATCTGTGTTGTATCTATTTGATGGTGGTTATCTGTGTTGTATCTATTTGTTGGTGGTTATCTGTGTTGTATCTTTCTGTTGGTTGTCGTATACGTCTGTTGCTGGGTGTCTGTCAGTGGTCTGCTGTTGGTAGTTTGTTGGAATTTTCGGTGTGTGGACATTTTCTCGTTATAGTTTTGGAGGTTGTCTGCAGATAGTTGTGTGATGCTAGTTGTTCATCATTTGTTGGTAGTTGTCTGTTCATCATTTGCTGGTAGTTGACTATTGAAAGTTGTTTGCAAAAATGTCCCCTAAGCCACTATCTATCTAGCCACTAGCCTTGTTGTTTAAGTTCTACAATAGTTCAATGGCGTTCTCTAACCGAACTTTAATGTTCTGTGTTGGGTGGCGATAACTCTTTGATCTATGTTCTATGATGGTAGTTCTTTGTGTTTTCGTGTGGTTCATGATGCGTGTGTTCGAAGTCGCTGAAGATTTAAGTCAGCAACAAACAAAACGACACATCAATCTGTGCACACCAGTGTCACCTCTATCTATCACGCACAAATCTGTCTCACGCACATATCTGTCTCACGCACATATCTGTCTCACGCACATATCTGTCTCACGCACATATCTGTCTCACGCACATCGGCCCCTATCTGTCTTCTCGTCTTATTGTTTATGTGTGTTAGCTTCGAAATAAATTTAAAAAACCAACCACCAAAGTGCCTGCTACTGACACGGGCACATAATAACACACTTCCGGTTCTTGAGATCGGTCAGTCCCATCCGTTCTCTGCATCTTGGTGAACCTTTAGTGACCACTGGCAGGTCATTGTCAAGTGTGACTTTTGTCTCTTAACCATTGCGTTATGCCACATTCAACCACCACCCTCATCTCCGCACCAGCACCACCACCATCATCTCCCCACCACCACCACCATCGTCTCCGCACCACCACCACCCTCATCTCCCCACCACCAACCTCATCTCCCCACCACCACCACCACCTTCATCTCCCCACCACCACCACACACATCTCCCCACCACCACCACACACATCTCCCCACCACCACCACACACATCTCCCCACCACCACCACACACATCTCCCCACCACCACCACACACATCTCCCCACCACCAACATCATCTCCCCACCACCACCATCATCTCCCCACCACCACCATCATCTCCCCATCACCACCACCATCATCTCCACACCACCACCCTCATCTCCCCATCATCACCACCACCATCATCTCCCCACCACCACCACCCTCATCTCCCCACCACCACCACCATCATCTCCACACCACCACCACCACCATCATCTCCCCACCACCACCACCATCACCCCACCACCACCCTCATCTCCCCACCACCACCACCATCATCATCTCCCCACCACCACCACCATCATCTCCCCACCACCACCACCATCATCATCTCCCCATCACCACCACCCTCATCTCCCCACCACCACCACCATCATCTCCACACCACCACCACCAACATCATCTCCCCACCACCACACTCATCTCCCCACCACCACCACTACCCTCATCTCCCCACCACCACCACCCTCATCTCCCCACCACGACCCAACTCTTACCTCAGCTCTTACCCCCGCCTACCCTACCCCATCCTCTAGCAGACGAACGATTATTAAAATCTCGTGAAGAAATGAAATCACGTGACATCGTAAGTTTCCGTGTAAAAATGCCGGCCGACAGTTCCCGAATTCCGGCTAATAATCCGGTTGTGATAAATCTCTTTAGCCAGACACCGTGAGTGATAAATAAACGCGAGAGGACGTTGCCGGTTGCCGGTTGCCGGTTGCCGGCAGGGCGAGGGCTGTATATGGGCCCCGGTCATTGTTTTCTCCTCACACATAGACACATACAGGACACCCCACCTATAGACACATACAGGACACCCCACCTATAGACACATACAGGACACCCCACCTATAGACACATACAGGACACCCCACCTATAGACACATACAGGACACCCCACCTATAGACACATACAGGACACCCCACCTATAGACACATACAGGACACCCCACCTATAGACACATACAGGACACCCCACCTATAGACACATACAGAACACCCCACCTATAGACACATACAGGACACCCCACCTATAGACACATACAGGACACCCCACCTATAGACACATACAGGACACCCCACCTATAGACACATACAGGACACCCCACCTATAGACACATACAGGACACCCCACCTATAGACACATACAGGACACCCCACCTATAGACACATACAGAACACCCCACCTATAGACACATACAGGACACCCCACCTATAGACACATACAGGACACCCCACCTATAGACACATACAGGACACCCCACCTATAGACACATACAGGACACCCCACCTATAGACACATACAGGACACCCCACCTATAGACACATACAGGACACCCCACCTATAGACACATACAGGACACCCCACCTATAGACACATACAGGACACCCCACCTATAGACACATACAGGACACCCCACCTATAGACACATACAGGACACCCCACCTATAGACACATACAGGACACCCCACCTATAGACACATACAGGACACCCCACCTATAGACACATACAGGACACCCCACCTATAGACACATACAGGACACCCCACCTATAGACACATACAGGACACCCCACCTATAGACACATACAGGACACCCCACCTATAGACACATACAGAACACCCCACCTATAGACACATACAGGACACCCCACCTATAGACACATACAGGACACCCCACCTATAGACACATACAGGACACCCCACCTATAGACACATACAGGACACCCCACCTATAGACACATACAGGACACCCCACCTATAGACACATACAGGACACCCCACCTATAGACACATACAGGACACCCCACCTATAGACACATACAGGACACCCCACCTATAGACACATACAGGACACCCCACCTATAGACACATACAGGACACCCCACCTATAGACACATACAGAACACCCCACCTATAGACACATACAGGACACCCCACCTATAGACACATACAGGACACCCCACCTATAGACACATACAGGACACCCCACCTATAGACACATACAGGACACCCCACCTATAGACACATACAGAACACCCCACCTATAGACACATACAGGACACCCCACCTATAGACACATACAGGACACCCCACCTATAGACACATACAGGACACCCCACCTATAGACACATACAGGACACCCCACCTATAGACACATACAGGACACCCCACCTATAGACACATACAGCACACCCCACCTATAGACACATACAGGACACCCCACCTATAGACACATACAGAACACCCCACCTATAGACACATACAGGACACCCCACCTATAGACACATACAGGACACCCCACCTATAGACACATACAGGACACCCCACCTATAGACACATACAGGACACCCCACCTATAGACACATACAGAACACCCCACCTATAGACACATACAGAACACCCCACCTATAGACACTTACAGAACACCCCACCTATAGACACTTACAGAACACCCCACCTATAGACACATACAGGACACCCCACCTATAGACACATACAGAACACCCCACCTATAGACACATACAGAACACCCCACCTATAGACACTTACAGAACACCCCACCTATAGACACATACAGGACACCCCACCTATAGACACTTACAGAACACCCCACCTATAGACACTTACAGAACACCCCACCTATAGACACTTACAGAACACCCCACCTATAGACACATACAGGACACCCCACCTATAGACACATACAGGACACCCCACCTATAGACACTTACAGAACACCCCACCTATAGACACATACAGGACACCCCACCTATAGACACATACAGGACACCCCACCTATAGACACATACAGGACACCCCACCTATAGACACATACAGGACACCCCACCTATAGACACATACAGGACACCCCACCTATAGACACATACAGGACACCCCACCTATAGACACATACAGGACACCCCACCTATAGACACATACAGGACACCCCACCTATAGACACATACAGGACACCCCACCTATAGACACATACAGGACACCCCACCTATAGACACATACAGGACACCCCACCTATAGACACATACAGGACACCCCACCTATAGACACATACAGGACACTTTACTCATACATGACACCTCACACATAGACACATACAGGACACATCACACATACATAATACATTCTCTTTATAAACTACACATTTTACCATTTCATCCGGGGGGTATTCAGGATAGCGGACACCCCCCCCCCCCCACCTTTCTTATGAGATGCCTGAAAGAAACTCTGCAAGTAAACCACATGTTGTAGAATTGAAAAGTCAAGTTGTATTTAATGTCTTCTTTTATTGATTAGAAATGTATGAAGTAATTGTCTAGTTCACTAGCCAGCACAGTCCCAGTGAGATTTGATCCTGGTCCACTTGCATTACTTACAGATGTGCTACATCGGCTACAGACACCGTACAAACAAATGTTTTACACAGGTTAACTACTGATCACTTGGCTTAAGGAAATATCACATCATGCTAGTGTTGACCAGGTCACGTGATTAGTGATACTATCACAAGGCTGCTGTGATGTCTATTGGTTGCACTAACCTGTATGGGTTGGTTGTAGTCATATTCTCTTTCTTGTGTTCCATTCTGTTGTGACCACCCGCCCCACCGTGCCCGTACCCACCCCACCCAGTCACTCCACCAGCGGTACCTTAAAGAAACAACAGCTCCTCCCCCCCCCCCCCCCCAAGCGCCGCTCACCCTCCTGGCGCGGCTCGCCGTGTTCTCCCCGCCTCAGTGCCTGATGCACGTGAGCGGCGTCAGTCTAGTCTAGCTCGTCATACGGCTCTGGTGGCACGGCTCCTGGTAGCACGTCATACGGCTCCTGGTAGCACGTCATACGGCTCCTGGTAACACGGCTCCTGGTAGCACGGCATACGGCTCCTGGTAGCACGGCATACGGCTCCTGGTATAGCCACACGGCTCCTACAAGTATCACCGCCAAACGGCTCCGACTACCCCAGCACTGAGCACCCGACTCCAGTCGACAGACTTCCGGATATGGAATTTTAATCCCATGCTGGAGATAACGAGGATTTCCTGAGAGCCGGTAAGTCGTTAGAGAATTATTACCTGCCAACAATGTCATCATCAGTGACGTCAGTGACACGTCTAGACTGACAGCTGAAATACTTCCATTGTTTTCTTTAGAAAGTGTCTTGAGCAAAACTGTTACTGCTGTTGTTTTCGGTAGTGATCGTTTTAGGTGGTGATACGTACAGGTAGGGATAGATTTAGTTAGTGATAGATACAGGTAGTGATGGTTATAGGTAGTGGTAGGTACAGGTAGTGAAAGTTTTAGGTGGTATTAGGTGTATCTAGTGATAGCTTTAGGTAGTGATAGCTTTAGCTAGTTATAGTTTTATGTAGTGATAGATCTAGGTCCCTATGATGATAGAAAGCAGTAACTATGGTGCAGGTGGTTGAAGTTAAAAGTTCTAGCTACAAGAAAATGTATTTACAAGTTGAGCGGTGATAATTTTATTCACGTGTTGTCGACAAAATGTAAAGCCTAGGCTTTCTTTGATTACCACTTCCCAATTAGGCGAGTTAATTAAAACTTCTCCCAGTTAGACATCAAAGTGTGTTTATATTTCTTGTAGCGGGTCCATCAGTTTTTAAATAGGAAACACAAGGGGGGGGGGGGGAATTCAGGGTCTACAGATACAGGCACAAGTATGTGTTGTGCCCATACAAATGTGCCCAGACAGAACATTTGTGCCCATACAAATGTGCCTGAGCCAAACAATTCTTCTCTCGGTCTAGTACATCTCTTGCGATGTCTCTATAGTACTCTATAGCAAGATTTGTTTTAAGAACACTGCCCACTTCCGTTAAACCGGACCGGATAGTCACGAAGAGAACACCCTACTGGGGTCTAAAGACATTCAATGCTTCCTAGTGGGTGGGGCCTATTGTGACACTCCGACTTTGATTTGACACTCCATCCAACTTTGATGTGACAGGACTGACTTTGTGACAGCTGACTTGGTTTTTTATACACCTGACATTTACAGATGACGTAGGTTCGGCTGAAATTCTAATGAAAAGGTGAGGTCCAATAGTTAGGTCCACCTAAATAGGTCCACCTAGTGAGGTCCACCTAGTGAGGTCCATCTAGTGAGGTCACCTAGTGAGGTCACCTAGTGAGGTCCAATAGTTAGGTCCACCTAAATAGGTCCACCTAGTGAGGTCCACCTAGTGAGGTCCATCTAGTGAGGTCACCTAGTGAGGTCACCTAGTGAGGTCCAATAGTTAGGTCCACCTACAGATCCTATCAGTCTGATTGGTCCACCACGCGCGTGCACATCTAATCACGTGATCTTGTTTACTTTCATCTCCATAATTTCTTACCTCACGGCTGAGGCCGACGTTAAAGACGTTAATCCGTCCTTTAAGCCGGATGTACCGGGTGCGACATGCCGGGGTTCGGGCCCCACCCAGATTATCCCAGCCCGGGTCCCAGGGGATTCTCGCCGAGTTTGCTTTAACGATGATTAAATGTTGATTTTAGAGATTCCTCTAATCTCGGCCGCCATCTTTTATCTCGTGTCCGCCATGTTTTATGTCATATTCCTTGTCCACGCTTGCTATTTGTCGAAAGGGAGGGGGGGGGGGCGGATGGGAAAAAATCCTCGGCTAATGCGAGTTGGGGTAACAAAAGATATTAATTAGAGAGTATGCAGACATTACGTCCCTTTCTGAGGCTCCTGTCTCCGCCTAATGGAAGCCTCATATTTCACGCGGCCTAGTCAGTTCTCCCCCCCCCCCCCTTTCACGCGCCCCAGTCAGTCCCCCCCCCCCCCCCCCCCTGTTTGTAATCGAACTCCGGGACTTAACTCCCCTTTCATTGTGCCCGATTACTGACGTAATTCTAGGCGAAGGGAAAAAATGGCTTCAGCTAAAAATGTATACAGAGAAAAAATGAATTTTTGGCATCGCTGGGTTTGATAATCGCCTTAAAGTCTCGTCTGCTAGAGATGGTCTTGTGTTCTAACACTCAGGCGGCGTAGATGAAACGGTGAATACCAAAGGATGATTTAAGCTGAATCGATTTCCTGATTCAGATATTCGTCGTTTTTTTATAAGCGTCCTGTGTACACACGGTTTAGATTGTACGCAATGTGTACAGATGTCACGTGCCGACCTTGACTTTAAATCCCAGATTTTTTTGTCTGGACTTACTCGCGCTTAACAAATGTGGACGTTGGCGAAAGTCAGATTTTTGTGTTGGATATGTTTTTATTCAAGGTGATCCTTGCGAGACTTGTCAAGTGTGGGGTGTGACACTGTGTCAAGTTTTATTGTAAATTTCTGTGTGCAAAGTCAGTCCGACGTTCCATTAAAGATATTAATCCGTCCTGTTAATTCAGATACAACGGGTGCGACAAGCCCTGGTTCGAGCCCCACCCAGGCCTAGTCACGACTGCATTATCCCACCCCACGCCCCAGTGTCAAGATCTGTAACAACTTTATCAAGTTTTGTGTCAAGTACTGTTTGTCACGTTCTGTTTGTCAAGTTTTGTTTGTCAAGTTCTGTGTGTCAAGTTTTGTAACAACTTTATCAAGTTTTGTGTCAAGTCCAGTTTGTCACGTTCTGTTTGTCAAGTTTTGTTTGTCAAGTTCTGTGTGTCAAGTTTTGTAACAACTTTATCAAGTTCTGCAATAAATCAACTTTGAATTGACTTGCTAAGATATAAACAGCTGTAATTGATGTGTCTAAAAATAGAATTAGATGGCAGATGATTTATTTATAGCCCGGTGTTTGTTTATGCAGAAATATCTGGCTTATTCATGTCCTCTTCTCCCGGTAACGACTCTTTATTTCCCCGACAAAATACAAAATAACCTCATTAGATGAAACCGGCATGAAAATTTACGTCATTAGCTGACGTTTTTACCGCGAAAAAGCCGCCATTGAAAAAAAAAGCGTAAAACTGACATCCAAAGCGCATACGGGATAAAAAACTTTAACGTGAAAGAAATCTGGCAGGATGAAAGCGTCCGGCCAAAAATTAAATATTTGAAACATGCAAATCACAAGGAAAACTGGTGGGATTCCTGTCGTTTTTGTTGGTGTGTGGTGTGGGATGATAAAATATAAACACTGAATGTTTTTGTTGTTGTGTTGTGTGTTGATAAAATATCAACACTGAATATTTTTGTTGTTGCGTGATGGTAAAATATCAACACTGAATATTTTTTTAAGATAATTATTTTTGCGATCAATTTCGGCCGTTTAAATGAGATGAGTCGGGGAGTTTTGAATGATGGGGTTGCACTTTGTTTGATAAAACATCCCCATAAACCTTAAAGCAGCCCATAAACCATGGAGCAACCATAAACCATGGAGCCACCCATAAACCATAAACCATAAAAAACAACAAATCGTTTGAACGGCCGGCACGAACGAAAAAAATCTTCAATGCAGTTTTTGATTGGACTGGATGCTCTAAATAACTCGTCAAATCATCGAGTGCCCGACCTTGACCTTAAGTCCAACAACTTTTCTTTGTGAATATTTCCGGTATATTCGGGGCCGTTTGACATACTACTTGACCCGTTGACCCACAAATTCAGCGCGATACTAAGCATCGATGCCTTGAATGGCCGCACATTCTATTCTTTAAGTATCGATCCCTAGAAGGCTGACAAATGAGCTACGATACTAAGTACTGTTGGACGGTCCCAAAACTACGTACCTCATTTTGACGGCATCGATTTCTTAAGTGGTTGACAAACTAGCTGAGAATAAATTAATTTGGTGGTCGGTGGTTTGATTCAACATCACACAACCACACTAACACAGCAATACAACATAACACAACACAGTAGCTCAAACCCACACAACACAATCCTATGCAACATAGCCACACAGGATAAGACAACACAGTAGCTCAACAATACAACAACAAACATAACACACAAACACAACACAACAACACAACAACACGACAACACAACAATACATGCAACAAACATAACACACAAACACAACACGACAACACAACACTACAACAACACTACACGACACGACACAGTAACTCATGTCGTGAATTCTAACCAACCCAACCCTCCACAATTTGATCATTTTACATTCGTCTGTGGGGATCATGCCACATTATCTCCCCCAACCCCTCCCCCAAAAAAAAACCAACAGTTATCGCATACCAACCCCCCATGGTCAGAGAACATATCTCATGTGCTTGTGATCCATTGATCTATCGGTCAATGTCCCATCTGTCTGGTCACCTTCTTAGCCGTACTCATCTGCCGGCTACACGGTTAGCCGTACTCATCTGCCGGCTACATGGTTAGCCGTACTCATCTGCCGGCTACATGGTTAGCCGTACTCATCTGCCGGCTACATGGTTAGCCGTACTCATCTGCCGGCTACATGGTTAGCCGTACTGATCTGCCGGCTACATGGTTAGCCGTACTCATCTGCCGGCTACATGGTTAGCCGTACTCATCTGCCGGCTACATGGTTAGCCGTACTAATCTGCCGGCTACATAGTTAGCCGTACTAATCTGCCGGCTACATGGTTAGCCGTACTCATCTGCCGGCTACATAGTTAGCCGTACTCATCTGCCGGTTACATGGTTAGCCGTACTAATCTGCCGGCTACATGGTTAGCCGTACTCATCTGCCGGTTACATGGTTAGCCGTACTCATCTGGCGTTTTTACGGTTAGCCGTACTCATCTGCCGTTTTTACGGTTAGCCGTACTCATCTGCCGGCTACATGGTTAGCCGTACTAATCTGCCGGCTACACGGTTAGCCGTACTCATCTGCCGGCTACACGGTTTGCAGTACGTATCTGCCGGCATAAAATGACCGGTATAATTAGTTTCCCCGTAAGACGTCCATACTATCGAACACGTTACACAGCAACTGAGTTCTAATCAGCTACAACATCGCCAGTGGTGAATAAATACTCAAGCGTCCACCTCATCCCCACACAACACACTACATCCACTTTTAACACACACACACACACACACACACACACACACACACACACCCCAGCCCCAGCATAGAATAGCGGCTATCTGGTAAATTGTGAGGGCGGGAGGGGGGGGGTTCAGGGAGGTCAGCGAGGCAGTCCAGCACCAAGACGACACGTAATTCTCTATCATTTTCTGGCGCTCGCCTTCACCTCGTTGATTGCTGTCCTAGCCGGGCATCACGTGATCGCTGGCCTGTCATTTTACTGTCACGTGGGTTATCTTACAGAAAGTGGACAGGGTGGTCATTTTGTCCAGTCCATATTTTATACCTCGGACTAGGCGACCAGTCCATGTTTTATACCTCGGACTAGACGCCACTGACCGGTCGTGTGGATGCTGTCATTAGGTCAGTCCCTGCACGATCCGCACGTCTTTAAGGCGAGTCAGCACGCCATCCTACACACCAAAGATCATCCAACTTACAGCAGTCGCCCCATGTGTTGGTCACAAAGTCTAACATGTCGGGAAGTTCTTGATTGTTTTAATCTGAAGTCTTTTCCAATCACATTAGCAACGGAGTCAGACCTACCGTCCAGCGTATCGGGAAGTTCTTGATTGTTTTCACTAACCTAAGTTAAACTGCCTTGATGAGCTTGTTAGATTACCTCCACTGTGTTGTGAAACAGCTACGACGCCGTTGCCAAAGTGCTTTGAATTGGTTTTAAAACAGCTTTGAGTGAAGTATATCTCTCTGGGGTGGGTGGGGGGGGGGGGACGGCTGGGTGGGACGGATAGGGGTGGACATACTTGTAGCTGAAGACGAGGAGAAATAAAGCTGTTCTCGTGTCATCAAAAGTCAGGTGGGGCTGGCATCAACTTGTACAGACGACAGCTCTAATGGAGACGAGCAGTTATGCCTCTCCCCCCCTGTATTTGTCTAGGAAAGTGCCCCCCCCCCCACCGTATTTGTCTAGAAAATCCCCCCCCCCTTCTCTGCCAAAACTCAAACATGAAACTGTGAGCTGCTGGGATGGAATTTGTTCCAGATATTAGATGGCGGACGTGATTACCCGGCATCCTTAGTGCTTGCTGTTGACATCCACTGTGTGGGGGGAGGGGGGGGGGAGGATGACAATTTTTAGCCTGGCTAGTCCACCAATCAATCAGCCCCATCCCCTCCATCCCTCCTCCCTTTCCCCCCCCCCCCCCACACACAAATCAAATGGTGTGCCAGAGTTTTGGTCTCCTTAATGAGACAAATATTTTCTTGATGGTCACGTGGGCAGCGTTAACAAAAGTTAACCTACACACACAAAAGTTAACCCACACACAAAAGTTAACCCACACACAAAAGTTAACCAATACACAAAAGTTCACACACACACAAAAGTTCACACACACACACAAATTAACCCACACACAAAAGTTAAACCATACACAAAAGTTAACCGTTACGCAAAAGTTAACATGGCACATACAATTTAATCAGCACAAAAAACTTAACCACAACTATCTATCCTGCTTGCTGTCACAACTATCCTGCTTACTGTCACAACTATCTATCCTGCTTACTGTCACAACTATCCTGCTTGCTGTCACAACTATCCTGCTTGCTGTCACAACTATCCTGCTTGCTGTCACAACTATCTATCCTGCTTGCTGTCACAACTATCTATCCTGCTTACTGTCACAACTATCTATCCTACTTGCTGTCACAACTATCTATCCTACTTGCTGTCACAACTATCTATCCTACTTGCTGTCACAACTATCTATCCTACTTGCTGTCACAACTATCTATCCTGCTTACTGTCACAACTATCCTGCTTGCTGTCACAACTATCTATCCTGCTTGCTGTCACAAGTTTCGCATCTCCAACAACGGGAATTCCCGCTGGACTACAAAGAGAAACCGGACGCGTTGGGTACACGTCAGGGGATTTGTTTTTGTCGGAAGTTTTAAACGTTCGGACATGCGCATCGCGGTCTGCTGAGTTATAGTACACGTCTTTGGCGGGCTGGTTACATTTCTTGTGAACCTAAAAGTGATACATCAGGGGGAATTATGTGAACATAAATGTAATACATCAGGGGGAATTATGTGAACATAAATGTAATTCATCAGGGGGAATTATGTGAACATAAATGTAATTCATCAGGAGGAATTATTTTCTGAACTACGTGAACATAAATGCAATACATCAGTGGTAAATGTATGTGAACATAAATGTAATATATCAATGGGAATTATGTGAACATAAATGTAAGGGGGGTTAGTGTAACAAAGACAGATACAGCGGTTTGTTACCTGGGACGGAAAGCGCACCTGCCACAGTCTTGTGGCTGTCTTTTGTTTGTTCTAGTTTCTGGAGGTACCACAATTACATAATGTTCTAGTTTCTGGTGATACCACAATTACATAATGTTCTAGTTCATGGTGGTACCACAATTACACAATGCTCTAGTTTCTGGTGGTACCACAATAACATAATGTTCTAGTTTATGGTGGTACCACAATTACATAATGTTCTAGTTTCTGGTGGTACCACAATTACATAATGTTTTAGTTCATGATGGTACCACAATTACATAATGTTCTAGTTCATGGTGGTACCACAATTACATCATCTCGCACCTTTCAAAACCAGGCCAATACATAGAGCAGTCGACCAGTGAAAAGTTAGCAGACGGTTTGGAGATTTTTGCCAAAAGTGGCCAGACTTTTTCAACATATCCATCTTCGTTGGGCGAGAGTTCCGAAAATCTTGAATGAATTTTGTGTCAATAAATGTTTTTTAAAGATCATGTTGGCTTGTGATTTATTGCAGCTGTATGTAGCCGTAGCGCCTCACGAGGTGAATATTTCGTGAACTACGGTTAGTGTTGGCAGCTATCCAGAGGTCATCTCTAGAGATCACCTCCAGAGGTCATCTCTAGAGGTCACATCCAGAGGTCAAGACCAGAGCCACAGCCATGGTGACACAGGACCGTCCACCCCCACCCCCACAATTTCCCTCGGTGACACTCCCCAAGTGTCCAGCGAGCGTGGGTGGGCGGTTAATTCATTAGAACATGGTTGCGGCCATGTAACCTAATTACATCTCCCAGACCGGCTTAAGGCGGCCTTGTGAAATCTTGGACAGTGTCCAGTCAGATCCCCCTAGTCAGACAGCTGGGTACCGCAGTGAGGGGGGGGGGGGGGTACTGCAGTGGGGGGGATGTCGGGACAGGCTTAAAGTGCTGGTCACTCTAGCTGGACAGAAGAAAAAAAACGGTACGTACATATTCCCAGAGTGGCCGTTTCTCGTGTACCCGCCAGCTGTGTGTCCACCTCCGTGGCTGGAACTCTGGCAGTAAACCCAGGCAGGAAAGTGCGATGACCTCTCTCCTAAATAGTCGCCATAAAACTATGCCAACTCTAGGAAAATATTATAGTCCTGTTAGGACTACTATACAGTCCTGCTTGGAAAATATTATAGTCCTATAAGGACTACTAGGGCAGTCCTGTGGAGAAAGAAAGTTGCTAGGTATTTTCTCATGTCATAGCATTCCCCCCCCCCTCAAATGTAAGAAACAAGTGGCGCCATAAATTGTGTACTTGTATATTGAACAAGGGCAGTAATGAGATAACTGACAGAAGTACATCAACCGAAGAGAGTGCTTGCTCTTGATTTGACCTAATTCCAGTTTAGATCCGAGAAAAGTATTTACTATTGGCTAATCAGACCTAATCGTCCTTGACCCCATTATCATGACAGTACAGTGACGTCAACAAGCTGGTGTCTGCTGTAATCAGCACTGCCCATTCACACCAAGACGTGCTTGACCTTGCCTCCCCCTCCTACCCTTTCAAAGTCACGTGACGACCGTAAGTTTACTACTACATTAACGACGGACTGGATGACTCGAATCAATCAAGCAAACGGTCCGTCTCGCTCAACTTGCAATTCTTCAATCAGCTTGAAATATCCAGGGGAGTTGATTCGAGTAGGCTGGTTTAGTGTCAGGGTTATCTTCCCCTGATGGTAGGCCAGCAGTTGACAGGTGGTGTCACCATGATGGTAGGGCGTGTCACCATTACGGTAGGACCGTGTCACTATGTCACCGTGATGGTAGGGCTGTGTCAACATGATGGTAGAGCCGTGTAATCATGATGGTAGGACCGTGTCACCATAGGGCCGTGTCACCATAGGGCCGTGTCACCATGATGGTAGGTGGTGTCACCATGATGGTAGAGTCGTGTCACCATGATGGTAGGACTGTGTCACCATGACGGTAGGACCGTGTCACCATGATGGTAGGGCTGTGTCAACATGATGGTAGAGCCGTGTCATCATGATGGTAGGACCGTGTCACCATAGGGCCGTGTCACCATAGGGCCGTGTCACCATGATGGTAGGTCGTGTCACCATGATGGTAGAGTCGTGTCACCATGATGGTAGGACTGTGTCACCATGATGGTAGGACCGTGTCACCATGATGGTAGGGCCGTGTCACCATGATGGTAGAGCCGTGTCACCATGCTGGTAGAACCGTGTCACCATGATGGTAGGGCCGTGTCATCATGATGGTAGGACCGTGTCACCATGATGGTAGGTCGTGTCACCATGAATGAAAACTGATCTGAAGATTGCTGGTTTGCCCGCTCTACTCCGAGGCTGTCACCAGATAGTCAACAGGAAGCGACAGACAGATCGGGGAGGGGCAGATTTGGGGGGAGGGGCCAGCCAGTTAGAGTCACTCTAATAGAGGACCGGGGGGGGGGGGGAAGAGGACGAAGGAGGGGGGTCCTCTTGTTGTCACTTAGTCTGGAGTAAAAAAAAAACACGGAAAAACTCCGTAAAGAATTTAAGTGGACTTGGTGAGTACACACTGTTTCAGGGGGCGGTGGGGTGTAAAACTGTCTGTGGTGGTGGGGTGGAAATAATGCGTGATTCACGGGTTGGTAAAAGGTTGTGTCGGGTTTTTGTTGCCATGGGTTGTGATAGCCCGGGTTGTGACGGTCATGTAGTCAGTGACTTGACCGTTGGTTGGTAGAGGGGAATTGTTTTAAACTGTCGGCCTATAGATCCATCATGTTTTAGAAATAGGATAAGCTTTGTTATATACACAATCAGCAGCACGTCATGGACACAAACACAAAAACACACATACACACAAACGAACGCATACACACAAACACGAACATACACACACACACATAAACTCGTAATGCTCCCCTCATTATCTGAACACTCGTTTAAAAACATTTATTTATTCTAAGTTGTTCATGTATACCACAACCCCCCCCCCCCCCCACGCACACACACAATCTGCCACAGAACCATATAGACCCATAAAGACCTCAACAGTTCTCTTACAGTCCCCCACAGACCCCCACTGACCCAAAGACCCCCACAGTTTCCCAATGATCCCACCTAACCCCCACAGACCCCTACTGACCCCAAGACCCCCACAGTTTCCCACTGATCCCACCTAACCCACACAGACCCCTACTGACCCCAAGACCCCCACAGTTTCCCACTGATCCCACCTAACCCCCACAGACCCCTACTGACCCAAAGACCCCCACAGTTTCCCACTGATCCCACCTAACCCCCACAGACCCCTACTGACCCCAAGACCCCCACAGTTTCCCACTGATCCCACCTAACCCCCACAGACCCCTACTGACCCAAAGACCCCCACAGTTTCCCAATGATCCCACCTAACCCCCACAGACCCCTACTGACCCAAAGACCCCCACAGTTTCCCAATGATCCCACCTAACCCCCACAGACCCCTACTGACCCCAAGACCCCCACAGTTTCCCACTGATCCCACCTAACCCCTATGTCTACATAATTCACTGCCCAGTGAGCAGGCAATCAAACCAAAGCTATTTTTAGACCGATCACTGCGGCAGACTGCCCATGTGATTGATTACTGTATCGAACAGAGCCAATCATTCATTGAACTTGATGGACGCAAGACACCTGTTGGCTGAGGCTTGTCCAAACAATATCCTGGTCAATGAAATGTCCAAACAATATCCTGTCAACGAAATGTCCAAACAATATCCAGGTCAACGAAATGTCCAAACAATATCTGGGTCAATGAAATGTCCAAACAATATCTGGGTCAATGAAATGTCTAAACAATATCCGGGTCAATGAAATGTCCACTATGAAATGACCAAATATTCTTTGATTCGATGAAATGTCCAAAAAGTGTTTTGTGAAATGAATATCCAAATAGTGCCTGGTCCCCCATAAAAATATCGTTTGAGAATTGTGCTGAAACTGTCACTCAAGGCCATAGTCCAACCCGACTAAACAACCCTCACTAGAGAACCCGCAGCTAGACAACCCAACCCTGCTCGTTACAGAACAATCCAACAAGACAACCCGGTGAATCATAGTGTGTGATTCATAAGTGTTTGACTCAAAGTTGACTTAGCCGTTGGTTTAGCCGTTGGTTTAGCCGTTGGTTTAGCCGTTCATCTAACACAGCATGCAGTCAAGTCTAAATCTGTAACCCCCCTACCTCCCTTCCATCAACCTGCAGTCAAGTCTAAGTCAGCATGACGTAATGGTAAACGGAAAAAAAGTCACAGGAAAAAAAACACAGAAAAAAAGTCACAGTTTTTGCTAGGAAAAAAAGTCACAGAAAAAAAGTCACAGTGGAAAAATTTTATCGGAAAAAAAGTCACAGAAATAAAGTCACAGAAAAAAGTCACAAAAATCTTTTTAGAAATATTTTGATTTATTTGTTAAGAATTGTAAAATTTTGTATGTTTATTGTTGTGGGTTGTATTTTTTGATGGCATAAATTATTTATAGACGTTAAAAGCATTATGGTTTATAACAATTGTAAGTAAAAATACTCTTAGATAATTTACACAACAATCTCAACTTTTGTTACGTATTTAGTTAAATACAAGGTAGAAAAGTTAATTACAAAAGAAATTTAGGCAAATTTGGCCGTAGGCTATTCTCTGGTCGGCCTCTCCTCAGTAGGCATTGTCCGAACATATTTTGTGTTGTTGACGTTATGCGTCAATGACCGCCTTTGAACCTTGTCGGCTTTCTGTTTTGATCCTAAGTTTTGTTATGTAATGAGCGTGATAAATGTGGGCAGTAAAGGTGGTTGAACTAAACATATTGTTGCCATGAGTTGAGGGCAGCAAGTCAGAAGAACTTACTATTTCTCGGTAATTTAATGTTAGTATTTTAAAAAAAACACGATGAAAACCGTGGACTTTGGAGCATTCTATTAAATGCTACTAATCTTAAGTTTAACATAATTACAATCTACATACTTCATACTAAGTATTTTTAGATTAATTATAAAAATTACTATGCATATACAGCCTACACACATTACATTACACTTAATTAATCCTAAGTTAATTTGCACTCTCTAAATATTTAATGCATAAAAGTATTAACAAATATCATGCAAATATATATTTGTGATTTTTTTTCCTGTGACTTTTTTTCCTGTGTTTTTTTTTCCTGTGACTTTTTTTCCTACAATCGACGTAATTGAACCCCTCCCCGAGCACCAGGATATAAAACCAGCTTCTCTGCCAGACCTCGTTAAGTACTCACCTAGAAATAAATGAACAACCCCTACATATGTGCACGTGATGCCGGTGGGTGGCGGGAGGCTGAGGTTTCTGTGGACACTTGTACGTCTGCTGCTATCTTCTGCCACAAGCTGCGTCACACTGCACAACAGAAAAGTCTTTTGGAACTTCAGATCTACGTCACACTACAGACCAGACAAGTCTTTTGGAACTACAGTTGAAATATTTTGTCCATGTGTGTGACGGGGGTGGGGGGGGGGGGTCGGGCGACTGTCACTAAAGGCCAATAACAGACATCTCAAAACACGGTTAAAGTCGTTCAATGTATTCTTAAGCCCCTCCCCCCGGGAAAACAATGTTGAGTCTACTCTCAAATGAAAGCTGAAAATTTAGTTTTAAAACAAATGCAGTCAGCCGATTGGATTTCTCGGGTGTTGTTAGTCAGGCAAACATTGACTCGTGTGTTAGCTCACATTTTAGACACATCTCGACGTCAACTGGATAACTACGTCTGACTTTATATGTACCGCACCCCCCCCCCCACCCACACACACACAGATCATGTCTATATAAAATGTCGCATATCCACACATCATTTAACCTGCCAAACTAACCAGATTTCTTTGGCCACCCCACCCCCCCCCCCACCTCACCCCCAACACACATAGACACTGACCACATAAAACATATTCTTCTTGGTCTTTTGACGAGCGGTCTATCACGCACACACTGACACACACGTATGTAAATTAACTGTCGATCCTGACCTCTCTCATACTGAGTTTCTGTGAGTTCATTACACGTAGGGGTGGGGGCACGTGACTGGTTTGTTTGACCTGACCCCCCCCCCCCTGCCCCGAACGGTTACAGTGACTGAAACTTTCAACAGCAGACGTTCGCAGGCCGGCAGGTGACAACAGACTCACCTTATCCTCTCGTCTGCCACACGTCTGCTCCACACGGCTGACAGCTGGTTCACCCTCAGCCGTGCGGAACAGCTCCGTGAATAATCAATCGTCCAAACAGACGCGCAGCTGGTGCGAATATTTCAAACTTTTGGTCGGGGGGGGGGGGGGGGACGAGGGGTGGTCCCTGCAAGATTAAAAAAGCTAACCTACGGATCTAATGTTACAACAGTTTGGTACAAGGTAACAAATGTCTCTAATGTTACAAAATACAACATATGTGGCCAGAGGCCCTTGTATATGTTTCCCTGGGCCGCCCCCCCCCACCCACTCCCACCCCAACACCACTAATACACCCCCCCCCCCCCCCCAAAAAAAAAAACACCGCCACCCCCCTAGACGTGTGGGTACTCGTGGATGAACAAATCCCTCAGGTAATAACATGGATGGGCTTATGCCACTTGTTTGTTATTGTGTTCTAATGTTGAGCCAAATGTCTGCTGTGGGGAGGGGAGGATGAGGAAGGTAGAGAGAGTGTCAGGTCGTTTTCTTAACAGACATTCATTAAGGCGACTCGTTCATTAAAGCTACTCGTTCATTAAGGAGACTCGTTCATTAAGGAGACTTCTTAATTAAGTTGTAGAATAGATTCCGACTGGCAAAGGAAGTTTTAAAATACCTGCTAGTTGCTGCACTACATACAGCATCAATCTACCATCGGAAACTGCCCCCTCTACCCTCCCCCTCCACCCTACCATATCTATACCCCCTCTCTATCCTACTCTTCTATCCCGCCCCCCCCCCCCCCCTATCAACCCCACGTATCTACCCTGCCCCCTCTATCCTACAGTTCTATCCCGCCCCTCACCCCACATCGTTCCACTCCCCCACCCACGAAGCGTAGACCATAAAGTACCTTCCATCTGCCAGTCTCTCGGCGAGGGAGAAAAATTATTCCGAGTCTTCTAGTTAACCCAGCGCCAGCAGTATTAGGTCATGCATACAAATAGAGTGCCGGCTTGATCGCTACCTAACTGCGGACTGTGCCGGATTGGTCGCTACCTAACTCCGGACTGATCGCTACCTAACTCCGGACTGTGCCGGACTGATCGCTACCTAACTGCGGACTGTGCCGGATTGGTCGCTACCTAACTCCGGACTGATCGCTACCTAACTCCGGACTGTGCCGGACTGATCGCTACCTAACTGCGGACTGTGCCGGATTGGTCGCTACCTAACTCCGGACTGATCGCTACCTAACTCCGGATTGTGCCGGACTGATCGCTACCTAACTGCGGACTGTGCCGGATTGGTCGCTACCTAACTCCGGACTGATCGCTACCTAACTCCGGACTGTGCCGGACTGATCGCTACCTAACTCCGGACTGTGACGGATTGGTCGCTACCTAACTCCGGACTAATCGCTACCTAACTCCGGACTGTGCCGGATTGGTCACTACCTAACTCCGGACTGTGTCGGATTGGTCGCTATCTAACTCCGGACTGTGCCGGACTGATCGCTACTAAACTCCGGACTGTGCCGGATTGGTCGCTACCTAACTCCGGACTGTGCCGGATTGGTCGCTACCTAACTCCGGACTGTGCCGGATTGATCGCTACCTAACTCAGGACTGTGCCGGACTGATCGCTACCTAACTCCGGACTGATCGCTACCTAACTCCGGACTGTGCCGGATTGGTCGCTACCTAACTCCGGACTGTGCCGGATTGATCGCTACCTAACTCCGGACTGTGCCGGACTGATCGCTACTAAACTCCGGACTGTGCCGGATTGGTCGCTACCTAACTCCGGACTGATCGCTACCTAACTCCGGACTGATCGCTACTAAACTCCGGACTGTGCCGGATTGATCGCTACCTAATTTCGGACTGTGCCGGACTGATCGCTACCTAACTCCGGACTGATCGCTACCTAACTCCGGACTGTGCCGGACTGATCGCTACCTAACTCCGGACTGTGCCGTGTTTTATTTGTTGCGTGCATGCATCGGAGTGACGCTTGTTCATATGCTGTCTTTAGTGTCTGATGCTGTCTTTAGTGTCTGATGCTGTCTTTTGTGTCTGGTGCTGTCTTTTGTGTCTGATGCTGTCTTTAGTGTCTGATGCTGTCTTTAGTGTCTGATGCTGTCTTTAGTGTCTGATGCTGTCTTTAGTGTCTGATGCTGTCTTTAGTGTCTGATGCTGTCTTTAGTGTCTGATGCTGTCTTTAGTTTTCTAATGCTGTCTTTAGTTTTCTAATGCTGTCTTTAGTGTCTGATGCTGTCTTTAGTGTCTGATGCTGTCTTTAGTGTCTGATGCTGTCTTTAGTGTCTGATGCTGTCTTTAGTGTCTGATGCTGTCTTTAGTTTTCTAATGCTGTCTTTAGTTTTCTAATGCTGTCTTTAGTGTCTGATGCTGTCTTTAGTTTTCTAATGCTGTCTTTAGTTTTCTAATGCTGTCTTTAGTGTCTGATGCTGTCTTTAGTGTCTGATGCTGTCTTTAGTGTCTGATGCTGTCTTTAGTGTCTGATGCTGTCTTTAGTGTCTGATGCTGTCTTTAGTGTCTGATGCTGTCTTTAGTGTCTGATGCTGTCTTTTGACTCCTAACGTTGCCCTTCATGTTCGAGACTATCCCCCCCCCCCCCCGATGAAGTCTTATCTCAAACGCATCTTGTATTTACATCTTTACCGACGTCCTCGTGTCGTTTATAGCTCACATCATAAACATTGTCCCATGATGTCTATTGTCCCCATGGTGCTAGCCCCCCCCCCCCTCGCCACTCTAATGCCCCCCCCCCCCATCTGGCCCTATTGATTTCTGCCCCTTCTAGTTCAACTTCCTGCCCTTAAACGTTTATTGACAAAGATTTTTCCTTCTATTGAACGTTACCATGTCTTTCATATTCTCATCCATTATTTAAACTGTTTACATTGCACGTCTGCTATTGCTCACCCCCCCCCCCCCCCATCCCATAGATCTTATTTCATCTCGCCTATCATTCCCTCCTGTAATTCTATGCACACGTCAAAGTGTCCATTGTCAGTCTGTGTCCACACACGTGTAGCAATGTGTCTTGTCTGTGTCTCACATAACGGTTTGCCACCCCCCCCCCCCCACACGCCCACACGCCCACACACCTACAAGCTCACAAGACTCTCTCATCTCTTAACGACTGGTTCAGCTCTCTGACATCACTCATGAACTGAAGCTCACCCTGTGACTAAACTTCTGAACACTCATGTCCAAAATGTCATTCACATCATTTGACCACTAGAACCTCATGTTCTGAACATTATTCCCCTAACATGACCCCCAAAACATCATTCCTTTATGACCCCCAAAACATCATTCCTTTATGACCCCCAAAACATCATTCCTTTATGACCCCCAAAACATCATTCCTCTATGACCCCATAAACATCATTTCTCTATGACCCCATAAACATCATTCCTCTATGACCCCTAAAACATCATTCCTCTATGGCCCCCAAAACAGCATTCCTCTATGGGCCCTAAAACATCATTCCTCTATGGCCCCTAAAACATCATTCCTCAATGACCCCCAAAACATCATTCCTCTTTGGCCCATAAACCATCATTCCTCTAAGACCCCTAAAACATCATTCCTCTAAGACCCCTAAAACATCATTCCTCTATGACCCCCAAAACATCATTGTCCTAACATGACCCCAAAACACCCCTCCATTAAAACGCCAATCCACCAATATTGTTGTTAGGTATCAACATTGCTGTTGTGTACCAATATCTACTCTACACCAACCAGAGACGTCAAGTTACATTTTTGCTTCTATAATTGACGTCCCACCTGATACTATAATTGACGTCCCACCTGATACTATAATTGACGTCCCACCTGATACTATAATTGACGTCCCACCAGATATTATAATTGACGTCCCACCTGATACTATAATTGGCGTCCCACCTGATACTATAATTGACGTCCCACCTGATACTATAATTGACGTCCCACCTGATAATGTGACGACGTCACAACAAATCGACCAAACGTAAACATTTTACTTTCTTTGTTTACGTCACGTCCAGGATGTTGGTCACGTGACAACCGTTCGCCGTTGTTTACCATCGTCTGCAGGTGAGAAAACGGAATGTCTACCTTCTAGCCTGGCAATGTTTTCCTCCAAGAGTTGTTGGGATTAAAGTGTCTACCTTCTCCCATCCCGACCCCCGGGCTAGGGGGTCTGTTGGGATTAAACTGTGTCTACCTTCTCCCTGACCCGACCCCCCGGGGTGGGGGAGATGATTGGTCTGGAGCAGGGGGCGATCGACGAGGGAGGGTTGCGGGCCTTTCCAAAGTGGAATTCAGGGGGAGCAACTGTCGGCGTAATTAAAATACAGGTAGAGAAGTCCATTATAGACAGTGAAGGGAAGTAACTTCTGAACGAAAACTGACATGAAAAAGAATGGCATTATTAGTGGGGCGAAAAAGAATCACAAACTCATTACGGAAGTTGGTCTTTTTTAACAGCTCGGAGATAGCTGTTCACAGAGATGGTCCTAGTCTTCACTTCAGCAAACAGCCCCAAGCGCTGTTTTGAACAGGAACGTTCATTTCTCAAGAAATCTCTTCCCGCCCCCCCCCCCCCCCGTCGTCGTCGTCGTCATTCGATCTATTAAAATTCTGAAATTATTTTGTATCCTACCCACGCTAACATCAACTAAAACAGCCCCACTTAAACAGCCCACCTAAAACAGCCCGACTAAAACAGCCCACCTAAAACAGCCCGACTAAAACAGTCCAACTAAAACAGCCCCACTAAAACAGCCCAGTATCAAAGGGAGGAAACTCAAGCTTAGGATGACAATCTTCCATAACCCTCGCCTAATGTAGTTTGGTTTTTATGGCATCAGTAGTTTCATCACGGGGCATAGCACTCACTCCAGGATTTGTTCAATTTCAATCCTCCCCCCCCCACCCACCACACACACACACACACCGCCATATATAAGTCCACATCTTCTGCCGCGAAATTTTAGTTTTTTTTACCCCATCCCAATTTTTTTATCCCCCGACAATTTTGTCCCCAGACATTTCTCATGTAAATTAGCCTTTAAAAAAGCGAATGAAATTTTGTGCGGGTTGCCGGCCTACGTATGACGCGGGCCTGCATATCGCGGCATCCTGGGCGAGCGTCCTGTAACTTTATTTATGGGCGTCGTTTAGTGGGGGCGAAGATCGAAGCGTCACCCGACTCGTGCGGAATACAATCATGGCCGTGCGGGATTAGCAGGACACGGGGAAGTGTTGGCTGCAAATTCTGGCAGCAGCAATCATCAATGCCAGGGTGTCTTCGTCCCCCCCCCCACCCTCACACCTCCCCTAAGGAGGAATCTGATTATGGCGTTAAACCATCAAGGACAATTATTCAATAAAGTGTCGAATCCAGTTCATTGACCTAAGGCTTCAGTCGCATTTATGTTTATCTATGTCTCTCTCTCTTTATATATATATATATATATATATATATATATATATATATATATATATATATATATATATATATATATATATATATATAAAACAGTATGCTACAGCTTCATCAATTCCTGCTGTCAAGTTCTTTCTTAAACTTTTTCACTGTTTAAAAACGTTTGCATCAACAACCTCAACATTACTACAACATTACGTCCCTTTCTCCTAGTACTACAACGTTACGTCCCTTTCTCCCAGTACTACAACATTACGTCCCTTTCTCCTAGTACTACAACATTACGTCTTTCTCCTAGTACTACAACATTACATCCCTTTCTCCCACCACTACAACATTACGTCCCTTTCTCCCACCACTACAACATTACGTCCCTTTCTCCCACTACTACAACATTACGTCCCTTTCTCCCACCACTACAACATTACGTCCCTTTCTCCCACTACTACAACATTACGTCCCTTTCTCCCACCACTACAACATTACGTCCCTTTCTCCCACTACTACAACATTACGTCTTTCTCCCACTACTACAACATTACATCCCTTTCTCCCACCACTACAACATTACGTCCCTTTCTCCCACTACTACAACATTACGTCCCTTTCTCCCACCACTACAACATTACGTCTTTCTCCCAGTACTACAACATTACGTCCCTTTCTCCTAGTACTACAACATTACGTCCCTTTCTCCTAGTACTACAACATTACGTCCCTTTCTTCCAGTACTACAACATTACGTCCCTTTCTCCCAGTACTACAACGTTACGTCCCTTTCTCCTAGTACTACAACATTACGTCCCTTTCTTCCAGTACTACAACATTACGTCCCTTTCTCCCACTACTACAACATTACGTCCCTTTCTCCTAGTACTACAACATTACGTCCCTTTCTTCCAGTACTACAACATTACGTCCCTTTCTACTAGTACTACAACATTACGTCCCTTTCTCCCACTACTACAACATTACGTCCCTTTCTCCCACTACTACAACATTACGTCTTTCTCCCACTACTACAACATTACGTCTTTCTCCTAGTACTACAACATTACGTCTTTCTCCTAGTACTACAACATTACGTCTTTCTCCTAGTACTACAACATTACGTCTTTCTCCCACTACTACAACATTACGTCCCTTTCTCCTAGTACTACAACATTACGTCCCTTTCTCCTAGTACTACAACATTACGTCCCTTTCTCCTAGTACTACAACATTACTTCCCTTTCTCCCACTACTACAACATTACGTCTCTTTCTCATTTATCAAAACCGAATTAAGAGCGATAAAATTAAATGACCTTGACCTCCAGGAAATCTCTTCACGTGGCATCAGAAAATGATTTCACCCCCCCCCCCCCATCCCCATCCCAAGACATGACAAAAATTATTTTTTTCGCTACGAAGCGCATTGACGACTGTGACGTTCGCCAATAAAACCTTCATCCCTCGCGCCAAAAACTGCCCAATAAAAACGTCTTTAATGTCTCTTTACCCAAATTCGCGGCTTTGGAGATCCTCGCTGCCCGACAGTCTGGACAGCCCTGGACAGCCCAGGACAGCTTACGACAGTTTGGAGAAGGCATACAGATAAAGAGGGTCGATTTTGTTTTAACTAAAGCGTTGCTTTCTTTCAAATCTGGCCGAACTTTTTGCCTGTTGTCTATTGGTTGGTTGTGTCACGTGCCTAGAATCAACCAATGAATCCTGGGTGCCTCTGTGAAAGAATGGAAAGACAAACTCGACAATTCCATGGGAAAATATTGGCGCTGTCCTTCTGGTCCCAACCCAATCAGATTACCCAGAGAACGATGACGTTTTACACGACTGTGTTGATACCAGATATACAGGCTTTTAGTGTAAAACACGGGTTCCCAACCTGGGGGTCGCGACCCCCCTGGGGGTCGCGAAGGTCTTTCTGGGGGGTCGCCAACTGGTATACTAAACTTTAGTAATTTGAAACAAAACATAAATATTTAGAAGAATTTTTGAAATTCGACTTCATTAACATCACTGGAAATGTAATACAGAAGAAACAAATCGCACTGTACAAAGTTGTTCTCAGTCACGAATCTATGAAATCTTTACCGGAATACACCAAAAAAGATATGGAGTTCTTTCGTTGATAAGAAGCTAGTTGCAAACGCCAGAAACTTGATCGAACAGGAAGTTTTCACCAGCATTAGTGCAAGCATCAAATAAAGTCGCGATAGAAAATGCCAAGCAAAAAAAAAAAAATATATAAAAAAAATAGGAGAAAATCTCATCAAACGCTGCATGTACGTAAATGTTAAATAACACATTTTTATTGAAATTAAGCTTTCACCGTTGTTTGCTTTTCAAGTTGATAAATCAACAGACGTGAGTTCGTGTTGCAGTTGCTGGTCTGTGTCTATATTCATGCGGATGATAGCAAAGAAGTGTTGCTATTTTGTGAAGATAGCATGGAGAAAATAAATACCTTTTTTTAAAAACTGGATGATTAAAATGGGTTAGAACGGCTGTGGGGGTTTGTACAGATGGTGCGCCATCTATGTTTAGCTCAAAATCGGGCTTTCAGAAAACAGAAAAGATTTAGCTCCCTAACCACTGCCCTATCCAATCGACACCAATAGTCCATTGCTAGTATAAGTCGTAAATTATATAAAATCTGGAGCCCTCAAAGAACTGAGCAAAAACGTTAATATAGATCACGAGGTTCTGCTCTTCTACACTACAGTACGCTGACTGTCAAAAGAAATGTTGTAAATTGTGTTTTTGAATTGAAATCTGAAATCAAATTGTTCTTGGGAGTGCAAAGGAAAGAAGACTTTTTGGTATACTTAAAACGACATAGAGTGGTTGGAGAGAGTATCATACCTAGCAGATGTGTTCGAACATCAAGATAAGCTTAACCTTAAGCTTCAGGGAAAATGAACGAATATTATAACTTTCCTTGATAATCTCGGAGCATTTTTATCAAAGCTGCAAAATCGGTAAAGAAACCAAATCGTGGAAATATTGTAAATTTGAAAACTCTGCTGTGTGGTAGATGAATCTGATTGTGAGACAATTAAAATTTTGAAAGAAGCGATTTCTGGGCATCTTGAATCTCTTGAAAACGAACTGCATGGCTATTTCTCTGAGCTAAAAAAAGAAGAATCTACATTTACGCATTACCCATTCTCTTCTTCCCTTGATGTTGCTAGCATTCCCGATGAATTACAAGATGAATTCTTTGATTTGCAGGATGATTTCGAGCAAGATGAAAAACTGCAGGCACAATTTTTGTGTAGTCTTCGCCATTCATACCCAAACGTAAAATTGATTGACTTTTCGAGAATATATTTTCAACACTATTCTTCGATTAAAAACAAAATTAAGATAATTATAACGACATAGGTTGGCTTTAACAAAATATTTTTAAATTAAAAACTTAACCACGAAGGTTTAGTGAATAGTATGCAATTTTACTCATGCTATTAAAACAGTTATCAAGAGTAGTTCATATTGAAAGTCTACTAGAAAACCTTATTTTAGTGCTTATTAATTTCCATACTAATTTCGGCTTTTTAATTCTATGGGGGTCGCGGGTCACTTACTTTTTATAAAAGGGGGTCGCCACTCGAAAAAGGTTGGGAACCACTGGTGTAAAACAAGGCGACAACGTGTCAGCTCATTGTGTCCAGTTACAGAGGCGTAGCGAGAGGGGGTACATATGTCCCCGGGCGCCGACCTTAGGGGGCGCCAATATGGGTTGGAAAAACAAATTATAAATAGGGAGGGGGTGCAAATCGAAAGTTTGATGGGGAGGTGCAAAATTCGCTCTCGACGGGGGCGCCAAATTGAAAGTTTGTCCCCGGGCGCCGGGAAGGGTCGCTACTCCTCTGTCCAGTTATTCGTTCAACTAAATACCAGAAAGTTTTCTAACGAAATTAGAATACACTTTATATTAACGACAGTTTAAACAACATTTTTATTTATCACTTTCATACCCAATGTAACGTAATGCTAAAACAACCCTATTTCTTCGTGTTATAAGTTATATCGTGTGTAGACGGTCCCTCATGTTATATGATGTGTAGACGGTCTCTCGTGTTATATCACGTGTAGACGGTCTCTCGTGTTATATCATGTGTAGACGGTCTCTCGTGTTATTTCATGTAGACGGTCCCTCGTGTTATATCATGTGTAGACGGTCTCTCGTGTTATATCACGTGTAGACGGTCTCTCGTGTTATATCATGTGTAGACGGTCTCTCGTGTTATATCATGTACACGGTCCCTCGTGTTATATCATGTGTAGACGGTCCCTCGTGTTATATCATGTGTATAGACGGTCTCTCGTGTTATATCATGTGTAGACGGTCTCTCGTGTTATATCATGTGTAGATCGTCCCTCGACTCCCTCGTAACGGAATAGCTCTCTGCCTGTCAGACATGAAATCAATTCACAGTTAACGCGGGTACTGGTGTAGTCAGCAGACGTCAATAGAAATTACTTCTAATCAAGTCTAATTGGTTTACTTTCTTTTTTTAACAAGAGCCGACCAAACGCCCAAGTTTTATTTCCTTTAGTCGATTGTTTCGTTTTCTTCAGCCAATTAGCCCGTTACATTTTTAAACCACAGGGATTGTGCCAATGGGAATCACAGCAGAAGTCGATAATCTGCTGCCCTTTGATTTGTTTCAGTCCTAGCTGAGATCGATGTTGGTATGGCAAGTAATTGACTTGCTCCGTCATTGATTTTAAATTACTTGATCTAGTTAGGTGAATCGGGTTATTGATGTTACGGGGGATTTGGAATATGAGCTAAGAAAGTAGTAAACTAATCTCTGAGCTAAGCAACTAGTCAATTATACACATATGCATATATATATATATATATATATATATATATATATATATATATATATATATATATATATATATATATATATATATATATCCGCCCTACAGAAAATGCTATATCCGCTTACGCCTTGTTATGCAACCATAGTTCCATTCGCCCTGTTCTAAAGCCCTCCATCATAGAGAGTGACGCTCTAAGCCGGTCGGACAAGAATAGGTATCGGGAATATCCACAATAGCGTCCCCTGATGCAAAGTGCGGCTATTAGCGCGTCAGGACGAGATTTCTCGCAGTCTTATACGTCGGGGACACATTGGGCGCTCACACTAAGACGTGCGGTGTATGCTGGGCTTTGTGGGGGGGGGGGGAGCAGAAGTCGTTAGACCAAACTTTCCCTGGGGGGAAACTAGACACACGTACATACACGAGACACACATACACGAGACTATTACACACACTAACACACACACAGAATTAGGGTTGGAGAAGAGCCGATAGAAGGTTTTTGTACACTAAAACAGACACATTACACGACACATTACACGACACATTACACGACACGTTAGCAAACAAGACACACGTAGAAGACACACGTAGAAGACACACATAGACACGTAAACAATACAAGCATAAACACAAGTTGCTGACACTAACAAGACACAAAAACAAGACACACGTTAGCAAGACTCATTCCGACACAAAATGGCACATACATATGACACATACACGTACACGACAGCCCGACACGACTCCCCTACACGCAACATGATAAAAAAAAATTCTCAGACCTAGCCTAAACCTAGCTACTTAATGGGCTACTGAGGTGGGCTTGTAAAGCGGGCTTGTAAAGTGGGCTACTGCAGTGGGCTGATGAAATGGGCAAATGAAGTGGGCAACTAAATTAAGCTACTGCACTGGGCTAATGAAGTGGGCTACTGCACTGGGCTAATGAAGTGGACTACTGAAGACAGACAACACTTCAGTACGATCCATCTGGTGCCCTGATCACCTCGGGTTTAAAAAAAACTCACCTGAAATCCTTCCCTCCCCTGACATCCCTCTCTCCCCCTGACAGACCGCACCAGGTGCGAGGGACGTCAGACGTCTGCCCGCGTCACGTGACGTCGCCCGTGAAAAATACCCCATAAATATCCCATTTTTTACCTGACAATTATAGTTCTGGAGGTATTTTTTGTTTGATCCAGCACTTCACTGCCAGCAAATCGCACCCAGGAGCTTACATCAAGAGAAAAAAAAATTGATATCAAGTTTGATGCAGAATATCAATTTATGAAGACATTCTTTAGACGAACTTATGTTGTTTTCTAAGTTTAATGTGTAACGAAGTTAATTTTAGAAAAAAATAAATCCTGGGAAAAAAAACGACCTAACACTGACCTGTATGAAAATGTAGATAAAAATGTTATTATTAAAGTACAACCTCTTTGAACCAACTTACTTTTTACAACCAAAAAAAAATGAATAGCATTACACAACTGACCGACCGTACCCCAGACATAAACATTGGCAGGGCTACGTGTGGTCACTCGCTGGACATCCATCAAAACTTGTCTCGTTATCTGCTCTTGTTGGATGTACTTTGACCAGCGCCTGGCAATATGCCAGAGATACTGACCCCCCCCCCAACTTCCCACGTGACCGGCGGTCAAACGTTGCTTGGACACTTGACAAAAGGACATCCTATAAAGGACACCCGAATAAAGGACACCCGATTAAAGGACACCCGAATAATTAACAATAATTAACAGCCGAATAAAGGACACCCAAATAAAGGACAGCCGAAAAAGGACACCCGAATAATGGATATACATATAAAGGGCATCAAAGCTCATCCCCAACTAGGATAATACGAAGCTTATCCCCAACTAGGATAATACGAAGCTTATCCTTAACTACGATAGTAGTAGCTTATTCCGAACAAATCGTCAGGACTCCAAAAGGTATCCGATTTCTATAGTCACAACATAAAGTATTCGATCTTCCTCCACGATAAGGTGCATTCGGTCATACAGTTATCGAACCTACTCCACTTTTCAACAAAAACTAATTACGCCCACTATTCAATGAGTTTCAACTAATTAAAATGCTTGACCCAATCAATTGTCGTCTGTTCAGTTGAATGATTACTTGTGGCAGACGTGAGCATCATGCACTGTGTTTACCCTGCTCACTCGAAGCTTCCAGAAAACAAAATGTGGAGAACAGACAGGATATCAACTGTAATTTATACACGCTGTCCATCCTTCATACATACTCATTCCATTAGATACATAGATATTGCAAGCTAAACGCATTAGAGGGCTGGGGGAGGGGTGGGGACTGGGCTGGGCTACAAATCCCTTGGATAATCTTTGATACATGTACATTGAGAACATGATGTGTACATGCGCATTCATGTACATGCTGTGGTGTACATGCGCATTCATGCACATGATGTGGTGTACATACTCATTAAGAACATGATGTGTACATACTGAGTTGTACACGGCTCGATTACATCATTTTTCTAAATACTGTGTACGGCGTTTGTGTACATGATGCGTACAAACGGGGGTGTTCGGAGCTAGTCTGCAAGCTGTACATTGTGTGTATGGGACTGTAAATGATGTGTACAACCTGGGGTGTAAGGGAGCCGTGTAAATAATGTGTACATACAGGGGGGAAACGTGTACAAATTGTAAGAAGCTTGCTAAATATTGGAGGGAGTGCGGTGCTCGTGTACACAATGTGTACATTATGTGGGTGTACGGGGATCTTGTGTGTGATGTATGTTGTGATGGTACATTATGTGGGTGTACGGGGACCTTGTGTGTGATGTATGTTGTGATGGTGTGGGTGTACGTGGACCTTGTGTGTGATGTATGTTGTGATGGTGTAGGTGTACGGGGACCTTGTGTGTGATGTATGTTGTGATGGTGTAGGTGTACGGGGACCTTGTGTGTGATGTATGTTGTGATGGTGTGGGTGTACGGGGACCTTGTGTGTGATGTATGTTGTGATGGTGTGGGTGTACGGGGACCTTGTGTGTGATGTATGTTGTGATGGTGTGGGTGTACAGGGACCTTGTGTGTGATGTATGTTGTGATGGTGTGGGTGTACGGGGACCTTGTGTGTGATGTATGTTGTGATGGTGTGGGTGTACGGGGACCTTGTGTGTGATGTATGTTGTGATGGTGTGGGTGTACGTGGACCTTGTGTGTGATGTATGTTGTGATGGTGTGGGTGTACGTGGACCTTGTGTGTGATGTATGTTGTGATGGTGTGGGTGTACAGGGACCTTGTGTGTGATGTATGTTGTGATGGTGTGGGTGTACGTGGACCTTGTGTGTGATGTATGTTGTGATGGTGTGGGTGTACGGGGACCTTGTGTGTGATGTATGTTGTGATGGTGTAGGTGTACGGAGAACTTGTGTGTGATGTATGTTGTGATGGTGTGGGTGTACGGGGACCTTGTGTGTGATGTATGTTGTGATGGTGTGGGTGTACGGGGATCTTGTGTGTGATGTATGTTGTGATGGTGTGGGTGTACGGGGACCTTGTGTGTGATGTATGTTGTGATGGTGTGGGTGTACGGAGAACTTGTGTGTGATGTATGTTGTGATGGTGTGGGTGTACGGGGACCTTGTGTGTGATGTATGTTGTGATGGTGTGGGTGTACGGAGAACTTGTGTGTGATGTATGTTGTGATGGTGTGGGTGTACGGGGACCTTGTGTGTGATGTATGTTGTGATGGTGTGGGTGTATGTGGACCTTGTGTGTGATGTATGTTGTGATGGTGTGGGTGTACGGGGACCTTGTGTGTGATGTATGTTGTGATGGTGTGGGTGTACGGGGACCTTGTGTGTGATGTATGTTGTGATGGTGTGGGTGTACGGGGACCTTGTGTGTGATGTATGTTGTGATGGTGTGGGTGTACGTGGACCTTGTGTGTGATGTATGTTGTGATGGTGTGGGTGTACGGGGACCTTGTGTGTGATGTATGTTGTGATGGTGTGGGTGTACGGGGACCTTGTGTGTGATGTATGTTGTGATGGTGTGGGTGTACGGGGACCTAGTGTGTGATGTATGTTGTGATGGTGTGGGTGTACGTGGACCTTGTGTGTGATGTATGTTGTGATGGTGTGGGTGTACGGGGACCTAGTGTGTGATGTATGTTGTGATGGTGTGGGTGTACGGGGACCTTGTGTGTGATGTATGTTGTGGCGGAAGTCTGAAGGCCCCCGGGCCAATTTGTCGCCTGTGTAAGTTTGTTGATCCATGGCTAGTCTCGCCTTGATACCTGAAACATGGGATCTGTCTTAAGGCGCTGTGACCTTTCAGTTTTTCTGTGACCTTTCTGTTAAAGAGGATGTATGTTGCCGGGCCAGGGTTTGTAACAATTACAGGGTCAAGGGTGGATGGCCCCTGGGCGCCGTCAGACTTCTTCTTTAAGACGCCAGGAGGGGGGGGGTTCTGTGAAGTTGGTATAGACAGGTGGGGGTGGGGGCTAGTTCTGTGAAGTTTACACATGTGGGTATAATTTCTGAATTTATTTCAGCTATGAGGGGGTGTTGTGAACTGAGACTTGTGCACATATTTTAGACATCGTTGTTTTTTTTAACTTTGTGTGAGTTGTCTTCAAAGTTGTTTGGGTTGTTTTTGGGTGAGTTGTGTTCAAAGTTTGTTTTATCTGGGTGATAGAAAAAGATGAAAGAAACTCTCTAACCGATTGACCAAAAGCTACTGAGGCGGCCAGATTTTGATTGTTAAGACAGAGTGCTGTGAGCTACCGTGTCTAAAATTTTTATTGACATTAAAAATTCATTACGTTAATTAGATTTCCCCTCTACATCAACGTAAAGACTTGCGACAAAATTGGACCCCGCCGTTTTGATGAGAGGGTGGCATTTTCCAGCCGACGTTACGCCATTGTACGCTTCAGCACCTCACAAAATGTGAGCGAAATTTGACGTTTACAGCTCACGTGAAGGTCATGGCCAGTTGTCCAGCCTGTCCTTGAACCTTGGAAGGTCACGACTTTATACTCCAGACAGTGGGGGGGGGATGACAATGTGAGGAAAGTTTTAATTAAATACCAAGTGAAACCTTTCCTATCTGCGATATTATGCTGACGTATTTCACGTGTAAAGTGGGGGAGAAAATTATAATGGAAATTAAATTAAATTATCTAGACAAAAGCACCGATAGCTTAATCGCAGAGATAAATCAAAGAGCTCAACCAAGTAGTTAAACCACAGAGGTATACTAAAGAGCCACATTAAAGAGCTCGACCAAAGAGCTTAAACAAAGAGACGAAATGCGGGACATAAAAACTAGACCAACGTTGTATCAAGGTACAAAAGTTATACTTTCTTGAATCGGGATAGTCTTCGGACCCAATTCATTAGGAGTTGGGTCCCGGTGATTGCACCTGTATCAAGGCTAATTAGAGCTAATTAGGTCCATTCCTCGTGTCGCGTGACCTGGCATTTATGGCGTCATCCAATCAAACGCTTGGATATTTGAAACACGTGACTAATTCGATTACAGCTGACGGCTATGGCGGCGGGTCAGGTGACCGACTGACCAGCGCGTCACGTCTGCTGTAGGGGCTCAATCAAAACTGGATCGGACAGTCCGTGGCCGGTCATCCGGCGATCGATTCGGGACTCCGGCCATCGGTCATGTTTGGTCAATAAGATAGATAACTGGCACACGGAGGGGGGGGGGGGGGGCGCGACCCTCCCCCTTCCTTCTCGCGGAGCAATTTGAGCCCCGTCATCCGACGCTCCAAAAACCCTCCGCGCCGCTGTATCAACAGTTTGAGTCTTTCTCTCCAAAAAAGTAGTTCCGGCCTGACAAGCTCCGTGTTCCCTTGTTTACTCGGGATTGACTAAATATTTCGCCACATCGGTTCTCTCCCTCCTGTAATTAACACAACCGGCTATTCAGGGGGTAAGAAGGGGGAAAAATCAGAGATTGAAAACAGTTGATCCGAAACAGTTATGAAGCCATCAGTTGAGAGTGGTACCCCCCACCCCCCACCCCCATCTCACACACCCATCTCGCGCGGACAACTCATCTTCTTGCCTATCTTCACCACGTCACATCAAAGCTCAACATCTAGTTTCAGTTACACAAAATGGCGCCAAACGTCTTTTAATTTTTTTTTTTTTTCGTTTTATAAATTCTTCCAGACCAATATTTCAATGCGAGGGATTGTACGAAATGTTAACAGAAAGTAGAGTCTACGAATTTCTACGTTGTTGTCGAGTTCTGGAGACAATGAATCGACTTTTGTACCCCCCGGCGACGGCAAGACACGACGGATATTGCATGAAACAAAAGCTCGCTAATGACGTCATCAAACCGTGTGCACTTCAATATGGCCGTCTTGTTAATGAGTCTGGAAAAAAAAACTCCAGGAAAGCGAATGTCGAGAATTTCATATTCTCTGACACATTTCAAATTCTCTGACTCCTGTCGGTGTTCGCGAATTGCTTCATTCACTTAGAGCTATACTTAGAAACACGCGCTCTATAAATATCAGCTAATCAGCGGGCATGCTGAGCCGCGGAATAATTGAGGTTAATATTTACTTGCATTAACTGCCCAACGTTTTGGGTTATTTGTTTGGTGACGTCATCTGTGTGCGTGTGGTTGTGTGTTTGTGTGAGTAAATAGAAGAGTGGGGTGGGGGGGGGGGGTTATGATCGTAAAATTGGCTCTTCTTTATATATCATTTTGTTGTAGGCCTTTTTGTACTTGTTTTCTGTTGGATATTTTATGAACGAAAACTGGAGCTTTAAAAACTTCATAGAGCAAGTTTATCTCTCCAGTGTAAAGAATATGAAGAGCGCTTCACGCGTCGATATCTCCTAACTGTTTTTAGCGCAATTTCCATTCTGGAGAATTGCGTTTATTAACCCGTCATTTCTGGATGGATGGATGGATGAATGTGTGTCCGCAGCTTTAAGTCGTATCTCCTCCTCAACGAAGCAATATCGATGACTAGTTCCAAAAGCAATTATGTTAAGCAAGTTACGAGGATGAACATAGGCCATAAAAATTCCGGGTTTCTTTCATGGATTTCCCAGAAAAGCCAAAAAATCTCGAAAAAAAGCAGTTTTTGGCCTATATCTCGGCAACCAGACCACTTAGCGACTTGAAACATGTACCAATCGATTCCTGTCATAATTTAGAACAATATTGCCGAAGAAAGTTTTCAAAAATATTCTCTCGTTCGGTCACAAATTTTAAAATTACATAAACACCTACAAACCGATTGTTCTTCTAGCTTGAACGCACCCCAACATTATACGTCAGAGCTATTTTTAGATAACATAAGGAAATTGCGCACAAATGTCACTAGACTTTTTTAATTAACTTGTTTCTGATTTATTCACTCAACCTTTCTCTGGCAGCTAATTAATTAACTTACAAGAAAAGAAAGCGTGTCTGAAAAATTAAATTTTTTGTTGTATATTTCATCTGGCTGGGCAGTTTGTATCCACGAGTGTAGGTCATGGTTAGATAAGGGTTAGGGTTGGGGAGTTTAGCGCTGTGACGTGTTGAGGGGGATTAACTCACGCGCTACTGCCGCGCATTACCGAGGTCCAAGGTCAGGCGGCGTTGTTATGGTTACCTGATCGATTTGGTAAGTCTAATTACCAGGAAGCAATGACGTGTTGAGATGAAAACAGAGCCGGTCGTCAGATGTGACCGGATGAGACGGGGTCGCTAGTGGTAGGCGGTCAGTCCGTGTGCTGACCACTACAGTGATGGAGCATCACTCACAATTGCCGGGCCGCTAATGGCGGGCCGGTGGTCAGTGAGTGGTCAGGACAGGCCCACGGCACCTCACGACCCACACATCGATGGAGGTAAATCTTCCCCGGTCGGAGAAATTGTTTACTGGTCCGGCAAATGTGAGAGCTTAATTCTGACAGATTTACGCGCATGCTCGCTCGAGCGCACTTCCGTTTTGGGAAATGTTTTGAGCCGATGAGTTATCGAGAGGCGCCGCCCCTGGGTGACATACAAGGCCCTGCTCCATTAAGCTTTGCCACGGTAAGCGCTGCTGAAGTGTGAGTGGGGGAGAGTTTCGGCCCGGGGGTGGGGGAGCTGCACTAAACAAGACACGTCCGACCCAAATAGTCACATCCTTTCAGATTTTGATCTCCACAAGAGGCGGCCGTCCGGGAAGTAAGAAAATGAGATCTAACAACGTTAGGAAAATTATTTTCAAACGACAGTTTGGTTGCTGGATTACTTTCTGTATTAGTTCGATTTTTTTTTTGGTTCTTTATGGGGAAACAGGGGATGGGGTGGGGCGGGGGTCTAGAAATGGAATACACAGCAGAACAAATGGTAGGCTGTTAGATTAAAATGAAGAGGGAATTCGATATGTGATAGATTGGGACTGGTTGCTTGCTAGACTTAGATTGGAAATGTCGGGTCAGCGTCCAACTGTTCTCATGCTGGATGTGACTATGGTGTCTGATGTTGGATGTTGGATATAACCTCCGTGTCTGATGTTGGATGTGACAACGGTGTCTGATGTTGGGTGTGACTACGGTGTCGGATGTTGGATGTTGGATATAACCTCCGTGTCTGATGTTGGATGTGACTACGGTGTCTGATGTTGGATGTGACTACGGTGTCCGATGTTGGATGTTGGATATAACCTCCGTGTCTCATGTTGGATGTTGGATATAACCTCCGTGTCTGATGTTGGATGTGACAACGGTGTCTGATGTTCGTTGTTGGATATAACTTACCTGTCTCATTCTAGATATGACTTTTATTATATGGAATGTGGCGTCGTATCGTGTGAAAAATGTCTCATATCTCATGTTTGACGAAATCGTGTCAGATGTTGGATGAGACCTCCCTGTCTGATGTTGGATGAGACCTCCCCGTCTGTGTTGGATGAGACCTCCCTGACTGATGTTGGATGAGACCTCCCCGTCTGTGTTGGATGAGACCTCCCTATCTGTGTTGGATGAGACCTCCCCGTCTGTGTTGGATGAGACCTCCCTATCTGTGTTGGATGAGACCTCCATGTCTGATGTTGGATGAGACCTCCCTGTCTGATGTTGGATGAGACCTCCATGTCTGATGTTGGATGAGACCTCCATGTCTGATGTTGGATGAGACCTCCATGTCTGATGTTGGATGAGATCTGTCTGATGTTGGATGAGACCTCCATGTCTGATGTTGGATGAGACCTCCATGTCTGATGTTGGATGAGACCTCCATGTCTGATGTTGGATGAGACCTCCATGTCTGATGTTGGATGAGACCTCCCTGTCTGATGTTGGATGAGACCTCCGTGTCAGATGTTGGATGAGACCTCCGTGTCAGATGTTGGACACAAGCACGTGATGTGATGTACTCACCGCCATGCGTGAAATTAAAAACCGTTAACCAACAAAACAATTTGCCGCACAGTGAAGCGCTCACGTGACCTCATGAGCCGGCCGTGAAATCTGAACTTTTTCCCCCGCTTAAAGTAAAACCAACAAATCCGGGTTTAGGGGTGGGGAGGATTGGGGGGGGGGGGTAGTACAATCTTTGTGAAGTGTCTTAGGGGTAGGGGTGGGGGTGTAGTACAATCATTGTGAAGTATCTTGTGGCCGTGGGGAGGACGGGGTGAGGTGGGGGTGGGGGTGTAGTACGACCATTGTGAAGTGTCTTGTAGCCGAAGCTCGGAAATAAAGAGCGAGCATTCGTCGTTCAGTCATTCACACGCACGTGAGCAAATGTTTGGGTCCCAGTCACAAATCAAGGCAAGCTTCCGGTTTCTGCCCCGGCACGACATGCGCACTGAATGGGAATTGTTGCCAGGATCTCCCAGAGTTAGCAGGGGCAGACAACTCAAGCAGCGCTTTGGTTCTACGAGTGCATATTTTTAATTAACATAATCGCTATAGATCTTTCATTCAGAGTGCCCCAAATATTTTTGTCTCGGTCACATTTCTCGTGTTTTATTAAAAAAAAAAACCTTTACCCCAGTTAAAACAACATCAAATCTAGAGCCTGGGTGTAGTAGGGTCATTTACACAAGCACCCAGCTGAAAACATCAACACAAGACACCCAACAACACGGACACGATAGAACAATTTTTTATGTCTTCTAAAAATATTGTTGTTAATGCCGCGCCGAGATTCTCCCAGCTAATGGACTCGAAAACATCAACAAAGTCACGTGAACCTGGCTAATTTGCATACACGCACGCGCGTAGAGATGTGGGTGAGCAGAATTCACCGCGGTTATTTTGGTGGATGTTTTTGTTTTTCTATGCAAATGTCACTTGGTCACGTGGTGTGTGGGTGGTGTCACGTGTGGAGGGACTGAGGCGTTAGTGTGTTGATGTACCTGAGCCGCCTTCACGCCTGTGTTACACACCTTCACATGTACTCATTTTCTGTTTACAGCGCACTAACTGTTGACATGGACCAACTGTCAGCATGTTAACTCAAAGTGCCATTCTACCCTGGTAAATCCACCCGAAAAACAAAAATAGATCCCTAATAACAAAAATTTACCTAATCAACTAGTACAATCTTTTTAAGTTGTATGAATAGGTGTGTGTGTGTTTGTGTGTGTATATGTGTGTTTGTGTGTGTTTAGGCGTGTCTGTGTGCTAACACAAAGTCAACAAACAGTTTGTTCAGCACCTTGTGGTTTAAAAAATCATTGTTCGTAATCGGCTTTTACACATTGCTCTTCAACATCATTATTCAATCGGCCTAGCAATACTCAAGTTCGTAAAATAGTTGTAATCGGCCTTCACACTTCCCAGCTCTGAAATTGCTGTCCAGTTATTGTTAGTGTTAAGTCAGTTGTAAGGTCACTGTTAGGGTTAGTTTCTCCATCCAAACATGAGTTCAGATTCAAGTTTTGAAAAGTAACACCCAAAGCACACATCGTTATGATAGCTCTCTTTTGTGTGTGTTGACAGAGAATATCCCATGTTTTCGTTCCCACTGTCGTGGCCAAATACGGGACATAATCCGCGCTCCTATCTGGCCAGCAAACATGCTGCTCTCCCTTCCCAGCTCCCAAAACTCTGATTATTAGCTCAAAGAATTGTCCCACAGGTGAAGATTTGAAAATTCCCCGCAAGTGTCCCCGTCCCGTCAACCCGGTGATTACAGGGCGAGCTCCGGCAAACAACCCGGGACGGGCGGGTTGGAGTGGTTGACACCAGGGGTCTGATCCCACTGGCATCCCGTGAGGACATTCCACCTGACCCAGCGGCCATTCTGTGGGAAAAACAGGAGGGCCGTCAACAGAAATATGGGGGATATGATGACCTGCCCCCCGGGGAAAGGGGGGGGGGGGTGGTCAAATATTGGTCACTGTGTCCACATCGCCAGGGGCGGTGCTGTAACATTGTAAAGTGGGGGCCCCTAAACAGGGGATGTCAGCAATGGAAAATTGGTTGAACAAAATTTTTATAATAGGCCAATACACAATTGGTTTCTCAGATATTTATAGTAGCCAATCCACAATTGGTTTCATAAGGGGTCATTCATTTATGACGTCCACACGCGGGGGGGGGGGGGGTCCCAAAAAAGTGACTTTTGCGGACGCGTGTGGACTTATACAAGGAAAAAAAGTGGATTTTTTTTTGGGGGGGGGGGGGGTGTCAAAAATCCAAAAAAATTGTGGACGTCATAAATGGATTACCCCTAAAGATTTATAATAGGCCAATCCACAATTAAAGAGCCAACAAGAGCGATGTGTGTAATGGCGAGGCAGGCCTACACTCAGATGCTGAAGTTTGGAGGCTCTAGTGGCTTAAGTTGGCTGGCCCGTATCTAATCTGGCCCAGTGGTAGAGCAGGGTTTAAATCTTCTGTATGGGGCTGTAACGGCTCTCTAAGGAGATGAGCCAGGCAGTTGGAGAAGATTGGCTCATGAGCCGAGCAGTTGGGGAAGATTGGCTCATGAGCCAGGCAGTTTGAGAAATTTATTGGACAGCTTAGAGCTGGATATTGGAGCTGTGGAACAACTAGCACGTCTGTCTGTCTTTAATCTTCTGCTCACACTGACGTCAACTTTCTCACGCCGTGTCACCATTGAACCATGTCAACATTGAACCATGTCACCATTGAACCATGTCACCATTGAACCATGTCACCATTGAACCATGTCACCATTGAACCATGTCACCATTGAACCATGTCACCATTTTACCACATCGCAACTTTAAGATATCACAATCTAACGAAGTCACAAGTTGATCATTTAAACAGTCATCACTATTGAACCATGTCACCATTTAACAATATCACCATTTAACAATATCACCATTTAACAATATCACCATTTAACAATATCACCATTTAACAATATCACCATTTAACAATATCACCATTTAACAATATCACCATTTAACAATGTCACCACTTAACCAAGTCACCATGTCAGTACTAAGCCACGCACACCTAGTGTCACAACTTTGGAATGTACTAGATATCTGATGCATCTGGCACCGCCAATTTAAAAAAAATCAACCTCCACGATTTTCTTCCAGCGAAATCGTTTTCTTTGAATCTAAGATACACCTCCCCCCTCCCTCCTCACCAAAACGAGCGGCTACGCCCCTGGTGTATCGATGTTCCTTCAAACGGCGGGCAAGACAGACGTGATTAAAGAATGTCTCGCTTTGATGGTTTTTTCAATTGTCACTTCGCGCTTGATGCAACAACTCGCTGGGGAACCCCGGACCCTGTCACTCTGCTGTCCAGAGTCTGCTGGGCTGTCCCTAGTCTGCTCGGCTGCTAGCCGTCTGCTCGTCCAGCCCGCGCCACGCCCGCACAGCGCAACCCGCTACACCTACCGGCTGATGAATTGATTCTTACCGGAAGTGATGGGTTATTCGTAATGCACTGAAAACGTCAGATGCGCATGCGTTGATAATATTGACATTCCATCAGACGACTTAAAAGAAGGAAAGCCGTTGTGTTGTGGTTTTGTTTTCGATGGAACTCACTTGAGTGTCGTCTGCTGCGTGCTCTCGTGTGTGACTGGGGTAAGTTAGAACACAGCTCACCTCCAGTTAGGCTTTAGTCTACATGTAGTTTGTTAAGTTAGTTTTGACTTTGGTGTTAGAATACAACCCAGCTTTAGTCAATTTATAATTTGTTTTGACTGGGTTAACTTAGAACACAGCTCACCTCGAGTTAGGATTTAGTCTACACGTAGTTTGTTTTGACTGGGTTAAGTTAGAATACAGCCTAGCTAGACTTAGGCTTTAGTCTACACGTAGTTTGTTTACACTGGGGTAAGTTAGAATACAGCCCGGCTAGACTTAGGCATAAGTCAAGTTATAATTTGTTTTGACTGGTATAAGTTAGAGTACAGCTCAGCTAGACTTAGGCATAAGTCAACATGTAATTTGTTGCCATTAGAAAGTGTCAGTTTAGATCTTGTATAATTTATTTGATAGCCTGCCATTATGTTTTCACCAATTTTTCCCCGTTCGTGTATTCGATGTACTGGCACGAATTCAACTAATTCACCAGCTACTTGACTCCATGTTGTACTTTTCCTTACTTATAACTTTATCTTTAAAGTTTTCTCCATTCTGTTATAAGCTACTTTACAATTAGAGCGAAGTAATGTGTGCCTGACGGTATGGTCGTTAATTTGTAATGAGCCTGTTGGATGGCCCGCGGTTCTTTTGGCTGATGCTAAGAATGAGGAAGCTATCATGCATGACTGGTCACGTGGTCTTGTAAGAACATGTATTATATGCTGTTATACGGCCATTTAATATGTTCTTGTAAGAACCTGTATACGGTGTTATACGGCCATTTAATATGTTCTTGTAAGAACCTGTATATGCTGTTATACGGCCATTTAATATGTTCTTGTAAGAACCTGTATACGGTGTTATACGGCCATTTAATATGTTCTTGTAAGAACCTGTATATGCTGTTATACGGCCATTTAATATGTTCTTGTAAGAACCTGTATACGGTGTTATACGGCCATTTAATATGTTCTTGTAAGAACCCGTATTATGCTGACATAAATATGTTCTTGTAAGAATCCGTATTATGCTAACAAGTAACATTTGATAAACCAGTATATCGATATTTCATTTTTGTACAACCACCACCCCCCCCCCCATGTGTTAAGACTTTTTGATAGTTTTTTTCTTCGCTCACCCCCTCTCCCACCCATGTATTGCCGGTCAGCGTCTTGTCCTGCTTCACGTGTGGCTTACCTGACGCTTACTTTACCTGACGCTTACTTTACCTGACGCTTACATTACCTGACCGCTTACCTTACCTGGCCGCTTACCTTACATGGACGCTTACCTTACCTGACCGCTTACCTTACCTGACGCTTACCATACCTGAACGCTTACCTTACCTGACCGCTTACCTTACCTGAACGCTTACCATACCTGACCGCTTACCTTACCTGAACGCTTACCTTACCTGAACGCTTACCTTACCTGACCGCTTACCTTACCTGAACGCTTACCATACCTGACCGCTTACCTTACCTGACGTTTACCTTACCTGACCGCTTACCTTACCTGACCGCTTACCTTACCTGACGCTTACCTTACCTGAACGCTACCTTACCTGAACGCTTACCTAACGCTTACCTTACCTGAACGCTTACCATACCTGACCGCTTACCTTACCTGACCGCTTACCTGACCGCTTACCTTACCTGGCCGCTTACCTTACCTGAACGCTTACCTTACCTAACCGCTTACCTGACCGCTTACCTTACCTGAACGCTTACCTTACCTGACCGCTTACCTTACCTGAACGCTTACCATACCTGAACGCTTACCATACCTGAACGCTTACCATACCTGAACGCTTACCTTACCTGACCGCTTAACTTACCTGAAGGCTTACCATACCTGACCTCTTACCTACCCCAACGCTTACCTCACCGAATGTTCGCCCACCTGACTATCCCACCTGTTGACCAGTCTGTACATCACGTGACTGCACGTGCTACCCGCAGCTCAGCACGTGTTGCCGTTAGACCAATGACTCACCGACTGTTCAAAAATTAACTTTAAAATTTGCATTTTTTTTGTGCTTGACTGAACAGGCATTATTTGACACACATCTGAGAGAAACAATTAATTAACGACCGTTAGATTATGGAAATAATATTAATTTAACCCCAGTCACGGCTCATTAGGCAGTGTGACTAATTAACACTGCTAATTAAAGGGCCACAGTTGAACCCGCCGAGCTAGATACAAAATATGTTATGTCCAGGGGTCCCCACTCCAGCCCCCCCCCCACACACACACACACTGAGCCATGTATAAAACGTGTAGTAATGTCCAGCGGTCCCCTTGTTTATCTCGTGTACCCTGATAATTAGGATTTCATGTTTACCCTACCCCCCCCCCCCCCCCATTTCTCATTCCACAAGATCCCCCAACAAAAAGTTTACGGGCAATATTTTTTAGACCACGTGATCCAGTAATTCTCATTAGCCTAATGATATTGATAGGCTTTATTTTTATTTTTTACACCGCAATTTATTTCAATTTGTCTTAATATCAGCCTGCCGCTTCCATAAAAACAACATTGAAATAATTCTAACTGCATTAACATACGGGTTTTATTTTAAATCTTCATTGTTAACATGTTCTGAAACCACAATTTCAAATGTCCTCAATCCTAAGATATTTTGTTCCAATGTTCTTGATGCTAAGATATTTTGTTCCAATGTTACCAATCCTAAGATATTTTGTTCCAATGTTCCAAATCCTAAGATATTTTGTTTCAATGTTCCCAATCCTAAGATATTTTGTTTCAATGTTCCCAATCCTAAGATATTTTGTTCCAATGTTCTTGATGCTAAGATATTTTGTTTCAATGTTCCCAATCCTAAGATATTTTGTTTCAATGTTCCCAATCCTAAGATATTTTGTTTCAATGTTCCCAATCCTAAGATATTTTGTTTCAATGTTCCCAATCCTAAGATATTTTGTTCCAATGTCCTTGATGCTAAGATATTTTAAAACCACGTAGACTTCCCCCCCCCCCACGAACTTTGAATGTCTGCATCCCCACGCACTCAGGAGACTCACCATTTATGCATGATCACGTCCTAACCCCCCTCCCCTCCCCCCTCCCCCCCCCCCAACTTACGATCCCTGCCTAGTCGTGTGTCGTAGCCATTCTGTGCACTGGGCCGTGCTGCCACCCAACAAAACACACCCTCCATCGATCCAGCGTTTCAAACTGTCCTCAACTGCCCTGGTTTCGACCAAAACAAAACCAATTCTAGGATAAAACTGCCTGTAGACCCCGCTGACCGTTAGGATGACCCCACGCCACGTGCCTGTACTGTCCCTCGTCACGTGATTAGATGAGACGCCATGACGGTCTGTGTCCCCAAAGTCGCGCCATTTTAACCGTCAGCCTCTGGTGCCTAAAGAAGTTACCTGTGCCAGCCCCTGGGTCCATTTATTCAGCATTTCATCAATGTTTGAGTGGGGGGGGGGGTGGCGTCTGCAGCGGAGAACCTGCCATTAGCAGACGATCTGACAGCAGAATTCATTGGCCCTTTCATTCCGGCACTAGCCATTACTTATTCACGAGCTCTGAATCAGCACCAGCAGTGCACTATTGGACGGTCGGTATCAGCGAGCAGCCGGCAGACCGGCCGGGATCGACAAGCAGCCGGCAGACCGGTCGGGATCAGCAACCAGCCGGCAGACCGGTCGGGATCGACAAGCAGACGGCAGACCGGTCGGGATCAGCAACCAGCCGGCAGACCGGTCGGGATCAGCAACCAGCCGGCAAACCAGTCGGGATCAGTAAGCAGCCGGCAGACCGGCCAGGATCGACAAGCATCCGGCAGACCGGCCCGGATCGACAAGCAGCCGGCAGACCGGTCGGGATCAGTAAGCAGCCGGCAGACCGGTCGGGATCAGTAAGCAGCCGGCAGATTGGTCAGAAAATCATCTGAAAAGTCTGTAACCTGCCGGTGTTGACGCCCAGAGGTGTCCACAAGGGACAACCACCAAAATCACAACCACAAACAGCACCACCATCACTGTATTACCAACTTTTGTTCTGGCGCAGTCCACCCCACCCCATCTACCTCCCCGCTCCCCCACCCCCCGCTAGCACCTGCATCAAGTGCATGAAATATTAAAGAGCCGAGTTTTATTTACTCAGCGCCAGATGAAGACAATAAATCTACGACGGCCCCACAAAAACCCCACCCTAAATCTCCTCCCAGCGCTCGACGGATTGTTCTTCTAGAAAATTCCTTTTATTTAGAGCCGCCATTAGCTCACAAATCCGCAATTACTGAAATATCAGCAGAGGATGGGGTACAATATTGATCATGTTCTAAAATCTTCAGGTTTTTAGCTCTTCTGATAAAACGCGAGGCTTTGTCTTCTTCCTCCCGCCTCAAGTATTGGAATCTTTTTTCTACTCCCGCTAAAAACGGGCTGTCGTGCTAAAAAGTAATTTTGCAACCAAAGAACGCGAGGTGAATATCTCGCGCCATGGGCTGCTACACGGCTTTATTGCCTGCTGGCGAGCTGTGTGCTTTTTATGCTGGGCAGATTGGCATGGGAATCAACGCTTGTTCGCAGGATCAAACCCAGCTTAGACCGAGGCGACGAGAGAGAGGAAAAAGTCTTTTATTAAATAAAAAATAGAAATTGAAAATTGTGCGTGTGTTTATGATGGTCAATAAAAGCCAAAGCAGGTTTTTGTAAATACAGAAAGTAAACGTTAGTGTCAGTCGCCTTGGTCCCCACTGACCTTTTGACTTTTGTTGGTCCATAAATGACCTTTTGACTTTTAGTGGTCAAAAACCTGATATAGCATGAGTGGCACAAACATGTGATCACCGGTGACAGTACAGAGCCATGTGTGACGTCTTTGTCTTGTGTGTCTTTATGGTCTGGTCTGTCTTCAACTCGTGTGTCTTCATCTCTTGTGTCTTCAACTAGTGTGTCTTCAACTCGTATGTCTTCAACTCGTATGTCTTCAACTCGTATGTCTTCAACTCGTGTGTCTTCATCTCCTGTGTCCTCAACTCGTATGTCTTCGACTCGTATGTCTTCAACTCGTATGTCTTCAACTCGTATGTCTTCAACTCGTATGTCTTCAACTCGTATGTCTTCAACTCGTATGTCTTCAACTCGTGTGTCTTCATCTCCTGTGTCTTCAACTCGTATGTCTTCGACTCGTATGTCTTCAACTCGTGTTTCCAACTCGTGTGTCTCCAACTGTGTCTTCATCTCGTGTGTCTTGTACTCTCCCATTTCCCCTCCAGCCAGTGTCTAATACCACCCTCCGTCTAACACCACCCTCCGTCAAATCAACAAACACATCCGTACGTAAAGTTTCCTCCGTCAAATCAACCAACACATCCGTACGTAAAGTTTCCTCCGTCAAATCAACCAACACATTCGTACGTAAAGTTTCCTCCGTCAAATCAACCAACACATTCGTACGTAAAGTTTCCTCCGTCAAATCAACCAACACATCCGTACGTAAAATTTCCTCCGTCAAATCAACCAACACATCCGTACGTAAAGTTTCCTCCGTCAAATCAACCAACACATTCGTACGTAAAGTTTCCTCCGTCAAATCAACCAACACATCCGTACGTAAAGTTTCTTCCATCAAATCAAACAACACATCCGTACGTAAAGTTTCCTCCGTCAAATCAACCAACACATCCGTACGTAAAGTTTCCTCCGTCAAATCAACCAACACATCCGTACGTAAAGTTTCCTCCGTCAAATCAACCAACACATCCGTACGTAAAGTTTCCTCCGTCAAATCAACCAACACATCCGTACGTAAAGTTTCCTCCGTCAAATCAACCAACACATCCGTACGTAAAGTTTCCTCTTCTCATATTTTCAACAAATCTCACATGTCAGCCATCTTGACCTGGTTTTGCAGAAATCTTCCACCGGCTTCTAAGCTCTCAAAATTGTCACATTACCTCTGAGTCAAATGTCACATTTTCACATTATTTTCAGAAATGTAGGAAACCTGAGAATATTTGCTACCCCCCCCCCCCCCCCCCCTGTTTTCCTGGGGCTGGGGCTACCCCTGGCTACTGCATATTCCAATCAACTTCCTTAACGGAACCAAGCGGACATCGTGAAATAAATGTTTAACTATATGATCGCTTACTCCCCTTGGCCTGAGGTAGGGGGGGTGGGGTGGGGGTCTGGAGTGAATCATTTATTCCAGAGATTAATCAAGTGTATTATGTTCTCTATCTCTTCATTTTTAGCGTGGCTTTTTTCTTTTTCCGGGCCACGAGAGACTTAACGTACACAATAGACGTGAAACAAAACAAACACGATCTATTTATAGACGTCACGTGATCTCTGGGGGCCGGATCACGCGGGGGGATGGATCACGTTACAGAGTTTGAAGCTTCAGAAATTGAAACTTTAAAACTATCTGGAAAGATGGGTTGTTGCGAGGGGTTGGCGTGAGAGGTTGGCTTCAGGGAATGCTGTGAGGGGTTGGCGTGAGAGGTTGTCATGAGAGGTTGGCTTGATGGGTTGTTGCGAGGGGTTGTAGTGAGGGATTGTTGTGAGGGGTTGGCGTGGTTGTTGTGAAGATTTTTTTGTTTGGCTGAATGTGATAAAATTTAGAGTGGGGTTGTAAGGGGGGGACATTTTGGCTACGACTGAGATGGTTGGTGGCTGGGGCGGACATTTTTCTTTTGTTTTATTTGGTCTGGACTACGGGACAAACCGGCAAAGTAAAACTACGCTTGCAGCCAGATTTCTCGGGTTCAAACCTCCCTTTATTTTTGTCACGTGACCTTGTGCTCTATGTGATGCGCCACGCAGCTCAACAGTCAAGTCTAGCTGCGATGCCAGGGAAATGTCCTTTTTTGTATTCACGTCCAATATGGCAAATAAAAGGGAAAATGTTGATAAAACTCTGGACAATAGCGTCCATAGACGTTGCGATGGGCCAAGGGAGGCTAGCGACGTCCAATATTATGTGTTCGTTTACCTCCCCATTTCAGCCGAGTTTAATTATTTAACACTGTGTAATTCACGATAGGGATTTTACATTGTCATTTCCAACATAACTGTTCATCTCACTGTTTGTGTGAGGGGGGTGGGGAGGGGGGCAGCGGCTTTGTCTACTTGATTCAAGCTTAGCGATCTAATAATAGATCCTGAAAGTCTCGCGTTACTCGGCGCGTGCGAGATTAAGGGACGAGAATTCGATGACGGTAACCATGGCGACCGCGTATTAAACTAGGTAAATCCGTCACATGAGACGAGCTGATGGAGACAGGTGATGCCCGCGTGATGTGTGCTGATGATGTGTAATGATGTTGAGTGATGATGTGCCTTGAGCCAGTACTGGCCTGTAGTTGAAGAAATCTGACGTCAAATTATGACCGTTGGCGTTTCTGCGTCTTGGTGAGCGCTAATGGTTTTGTATTTCATGAGCTAGTCTTTCACTGCAGTTTTAAAATTTAAAGATGCAGGCGGGGCAGGGAAAGGGGTGGGGGGGATGTATCCGGGTATAAAAGCCAGACGGCTTCTTTTATCTTGGCCGGCATCAAAGATTGGCAGCCACTTAGGATGCATCATTGCTCCGACATTTCCCCGCCCCGGTGGTTTTATGTTGGGGTGACGTCTAGGCGCAGTTGTCGTTTCTAGTCAAGTGTGGTGATGATGCGGGAACAGGCTGGGATGGTACTGGTACAGCTAGAACTGACTCCATCCATGAACATATCTTTTACTTGCAATCCCTGCATGGCAGAATATATATATATATATATATATATATATATATATATATATATATATATATATATATATATATATATATATATATATATATATATATATATATATACATCTATACTCACATATATAGCGTCTACATTGTATATAAAGATTGTAGTTTCTCTCTAAACAATGCCGTCAGCTGTGTGTTGTGTTATCTGTTGTGTGGGAGGCAGTTTAGTGTTCTCTGTCTAATCAATACTTTGTTCGCCTGTTCTAATTAGTAATACAGGACTTAGCTAATTACTGTTTTCAATTCGCTGCACATTTTTATTTTCCTATCGGATTACAAAAACTCAACAAAACTAGCTATAAAACCAGCTGAACTGGCCACAAAACCACCTGAACTGGCCACAAAACCACATGAACTGCCCACAAAACCACCTGAACTGGCCACAAAACCACCTGAACTGGCCACAAAACCACATGAACTGGCCATAAAACCACATGAACTGGCCACAAAACCACCTGAACTGGCCACAAAACCACCTGAACTGGCCATAAAACCACCTGAACTGGCCACAAAACCACCTGAACTGGCCACAAAACCACCTGAACTGGCCCTAAAACCACCTGAACTGGCCATAAAAGCACCTGAACTGGCCACAAAACCACATGAACTGGCCACAAAACCACATGAACTGGCCACAAAACCACCTGAACTGGCCATAAAAGCACCTGAACTGGCCATAAAACCACCTGAACTGGCCACAAAACCACCTGAACTGGCCATAAAAGCACCTGAACTGGCCACAAAACCACCTGAACTGGCCATCGCCAGACCGAGCTATGTGGTACTTCAGTTGACCTGCCTGGGCCGTCTTACGCCATCACTGTGTGGGGCATTAGTTTCTTCCGGATACTGACTATTTGGGCTAGAGTTGACCATATGGGCTGATGAGATTAATGCCGGACGCGGAACAGAATATTATGTCACGTTGTGTGACAGATCACGTTGTGTGACAGATCACGTTGTGTGACGGATCACGTTGTGTGACAGATCACGTTGTGTGGCAGGTCACGTTGTGTGGCAAGTCACGTTGTGTGGCAGGTCACGTTGTGTGACAGATCACGTTGTGTGACAGATCACGTAGTGTGACAGATCACGTTGTGTGACAGATCACGTTGTGTGACAGATCACGTTGTGTGGCAGGTCACGTTGTGTGGCAGGTCACGTTGTGTGGCAGGTCACGTTGTGTGGCAGGTCACGTTGTGTGACTGATCACGTTGTGTGACAGATCACGTTGTGTGACAGATCACGTTGTGTGACAGATCACGTTGTGTGACAGATCACGTTGTGTGAGTGACAGGATCACACATGTGAATGGATCAGCGGTTGCCGTTAAGCCTCGAAAGTCTTTCTCTCTGTGACAATCGAATTGTAACCAGGAGCGTCAAGTCGCGTGTTCTCATTCATTCGATGGTTTCCTATTTCGGGGGGGGGGGGGGGCGTTGGTGTCTGTAGGGTAACAGCTACGGGCTCTGTGTGGGTCTAGTTGGTGTCTGGTGACGTCAGCTTTCAGGTATAGCTGTAGGTGTCACACGCTGACCACGCTGACGTCACGCAAGCCCATACTAATGACGCTAACGTCTCCAAACCTTGATCACGATGACATCACAAAAGAAGATTTGACCTCGATGACGTCACCAAATAATTAGAACACGCTGACGTCAAACGACTTAAGTTGCGTCGCGTCCCCTGAAGTAAACAGTCCCACCCGGCGCCGAAGAAGCGAATTTAATTTGGCCATTGATTGGATAAAACTAGCGCGCGCCCATTTCCATCAAAGCTCGCTCAGGTAGGACGTTTGGCTAATGAGGGCGGGCGGTGGAACATTAGCCGTGTGCAAGTCCGAGGGTAGCCACCGGATCGATGGTACCATCAGATCGATGATACCATCACATCGATGATACCATCAAATGATACCATTAGATCGATGATACCATCAAATCGGTGATACCATCAGATCGATGATACCATCACATCGATGATACCATCAGACCGATGATACCATCAGATCTATCACATGAATATTTAAACTCTACTGCTGCCTTTTCCCTCTCTAAAACTTTTTTTAAAAATTGTAATGTTTCACCAACCGGTCTACGTCAGAAATTTAGATTGATAATAAAGCCCACGCCTTTAAAAAAAATGGGCCAGTGGCTGTCTAAACCAGTGGCTCGTGAAAAAGCCCAATGGGCCAAAAGATGAAGAGATCGATAAACCATAGGTTAGGTCGGGCTTTGGTTTATCCGTCAACATCTCGGATTTCGGTCAGGGAGAAATGGAGGGGGGGGGGGGGAAGAACCGACAGAAATACCCGGCTTGTGGATAATTGTGGTTGAGCAGGAATATCATCAGATGATTGTGGTTGAGCGGGAATATCATCAGTCATGCACTCACCAGTCGCTCCGTCCAACACACGGTGCAGACTGAACCCGAACACTACTGACAGCAAACCATACATACAATACATACAACTGTACACACACAACACCCGTACAACAACCCTAAACACCAACACACAAGTCCGGCAACACCAACATCAACCAACATCTGCAAAAATCACACCCAACCGCCTAACATCCAAGAAAAATGATGGTGTTGATTACTAATCCAACAATTAGTCAATCCTTCTGTCACTCTATACAATTTTTTATCCTCCTCCCAACCTCGCAACAATCTCACTTACAATCACATCTATCCTGAAGTAATTATCCAAACAATCACATTTATCCTTAAGTAGCTATCCCAATAATCACAGTTATCCTTTAACAAATATCCCACCACAACAATCACATTTCTCCCTTTGTCAATATCCCTCAGAATCACACAACTCTCCGCTTCAGAGCTGGGGTGGTTTTGTTATCCCAAATTAAATTATCCCAATTTTTTATCCTATTTTTAGCTGCTGGTGGCATCGCCTTATCTCTCCCGCCTATCGTTAACTCTATTCAAATGAATGAAATTGCGTTCAGCGAGTTCGACGCGAGATTTAAGTTTCATATTTCCTTCATCAGATCAATTGTATTTCAGTCCGTCCCCGCCCAAACAAGGGGACATTACTCCAACAACAAATTATCTCCCTTCCCCCTCCTCGGTTGCCAAACTTGTAAAAACGTAAAACGGTTCCACAGAAACTGACCGTTATTTACAGTTCCTACTTTAAAATCTAAGACCAGAGAAAGGGGGGAGAATTTCGAGCTATCTTTTACTTCCCCTTCTGTCGGTGACCTTGCCCTTCAATTCCATGGACCATTGCTCCAATGGGGCGGGTGAAAGGCGGGGGGAGGGGCCGCTCTAATGGGTTCAAGACTTGGACTTAAGACGATTGCTGGGTTTTTTTTTTTGGACGTGACTCCACACAACGATCGGGGTGGCTGTGTTTTATTCACACACAAAACCCCAATCAAAGCTCGGAGGGGGGGTCAATGCCCTCGTTCTACAGTCGTGTGATGGGGGTCAAGATGTGGATTATATTGTGGATTAAGGTGTGGGTTCCCTTGCGGATTAAGCTTATCTGGGATTAGTTGGACACCAGTTAAACACTGACCACTTGGTTTTATGTGAGTGGGGGGGGGGGGGGGATAATGATTTTAGGGGGAAATGGGATAAAATAATTGTAAAAACGCATAAATATTTTTACAGAGAAATTACTTAATCACAGAAACAAACGCAATGAAAGAACATTGTAAAATCTCCCAGTTCAAATTAAATCCAATGTTAGCGTCTCTCTCTGTGTACGACACGATTCTGCTCAAGCGATTGGTTGTCGCCCCTTTCCTGTGGTAGCCAATGTTGTTGTTTGTTACCTCCCTGTCGTATGTTTGCCTGTACACGTAGTATTGATGCTAGTTGCCTACCTTCGATTCTACCCAACATTGTTACTTTGATACCTCAGCACACTTTACCTCATCATACTTTACCTCAGCATACTTTACCTCAGCATACTTTACCTCAGCATACTTTACCTCAGCATACTTTACCTCAGCACACTGTATGTCAGCAGACATTACCTCAGCATACTTTACCTCAGCACACTTTACCTCAGCATACTTTACCTCAGCACACTTTACCTCAGCACACTTTACCTCAGCACACTTTACCTCAGCACACTTTACCTCAGCACACTGTATGTCAGCAGACAATACCTCAGCATACTTTATGTCAGCAGACTAACACAATGTCTCCACATGCACATCAAAGACAGACATCGATCTATGGTTATTCCCTCTGTGGGGGGGGGGGGGGGGAGGCGACTAATTAATTATATCTGAGCTAAGTGCCCCGCCCTGTCATCGATTGGGTTTATTGCTGACCCAAGACTGCTGGTCTATGTTGGCCGGACTGCCGGTCTCTCGAGGGCCGGACTGCCGGTCTATGGTGGACCACTGCTTCGTTAGTCCCTCACCCAACTCTCCATAAGGTAATCACCCGCAATTAGTTGTCTCGTGCACAATCAGCCCGAGCTACTACATGCATGTAATGACTTACACGTGATTACATGCATGTAATGACTTACACGTGATTACATGAATGTAATGACTTACAAGTGATTACATGCATGTAATGACTTACACGTGATTACATGCATGTAATGACTTACAAGTGATTACATGGAAATAATTACATCGGGTGAGCTTAATGAGCAGAAGCAAATAAGTTTCTAATGACGTACTTTGTGCAGCTTTTACCTGGCTTAATTGCGGCCCCTGGCACTGGTACCTGCGGCCCCTAGCTCTGGTACCTGCATCACACAGGTGCCAGACAATAGGGCTGAGTTTGTCGTTGATCACATCTGGTCAGCGGGTCAACAGCACGCGAGTGTGCTGCATATTGTGCTGTTTGGTGGTGTTGTTTACTGATGATGTTTACTGGTGATGTTTGGTGATGCTGTTATATGATGTTGTTTACTGATGATGTTATTGTGTGGTGATGTTTGGTGATGCTGTTATGTGATGTTGTTTACTGATGATGTTAATGTTTGGTGGTGTCGTTAGGTGGTGCTGTTTGGTAATGCTGTTTACTGATGATGTTTGGCGATGCTGTTAGGTGGTGTTAGAGTGCACTGTTTATCCCTTGTTTGGACATCGTTACGTGTCAGTGAACCCACAAACACGGTTTTTGCTGAAGTCATTGGGGAATTACTGAAGCCAACTGACAAACGAGAGATTCAGTTTTGTTAGGTACAAGTGATAACGTTCTTTGTGGTGTACTAATTGGAGGTTTTGTGTGGTGTACTAATTGGAGGTTTTGTGTGGTGTACAGATGACACATATTTTGCGTTGTGTACACATGACATTAATTGTGGGGTCTACACGTCCACAGATTTCTTATTTCAAAGTCTTTGAACTTCTTACTCTCATGTTGGCTCTATTAGAAGTGTTGAATATACTTCTCGCTGTTCGACTCCAGCCTCAACATTCTGTCTATTCTCCCGCCCTGACCACTCCCCCGCCCAGTGGATAGTTAAGGGCGACATTTTTTTTTTCTAGTAGAAGCAGCAAACGGCGTCAAACTACGCCAGCCCGCCCGTGAATAATTCATCCACACTTAGACCCCCGGGCCGCCATCCCGGGCAGGAGATAATGTTTGTGAGAACACCCAAAAGCTTTTAATTCGGCTGACCAGATAGATGTTTGCGTTGGTTAACGACATCCACCCCACAATCATGTCCCGGCCACGGGCGCTGATTGGCAGGGGGATCTAGTCTTTGACAGCGATATGAGCGGCCAATACCCGCTCAAATACTCGGCCAATACCCGCTCAAATACTCGGCCAATACCCGCTCAAATACTCGGCCATTTCCCATCACAGGAAACCGCATTATGGCCTTCCAAACGGTGACCTACATTTAACAATCGATATATATATATATATATATATATATATATATATATATATATATATATATATATATATATATATATATATATATATATATATATATATATAATGTATGATGTAAATTGCATCATGAGCTCTGATATAATTTGTCCTTGATACATAACTTCACAGTATAAAAAAAAATCCCGCCCGCGTAAATGTTTTCCATGTAATATTAAAACGTTTCTGGAGAAATTATTAGGAGTATTTCCTCATAACTGCATTTCAAATCGTCCTCTCCAATAGCAATTACCCCCCCCCCCCTCCCCGATCAACTCCCAACAAATGGACCTCCCCGTGATCTCTTCTGTCTGGAAACTTTTTTTTTCCCTTCCCAACGTGAGCGGGGGTCGACCCAGTCTTCGACAATAAATTGCGTTCTTGCGTCTTCAATCTATTTTCAATGCCGCCAGAAAAAAAAAAGTCTCCGAGAAATATTCCTGGGAATGTAGACACCTGCCCGGTGTTTCTCTCCACGTCTTTCATGTCCAGCACTTCCTGTCGGCCATTATGCCGGAACTCAGTCTTGGAGAACCTGTAACGTCCCGCGCCACCCGCCACCCTCCGCAGCTCATCCCATTTTTCCGGCCACTTATCCTGCTGGCCACCATAAAAGCTCTTAATCCTAAATGATGGCCAGCGACTGAAGGTCCACCATGTGGGCTGTCCCCGCGGGCCAGCTAATCCGGGCTCTATTATCTCCCCGCTGCATCTGCCCTAACAGGCCATCATGGAGCGGAGCCCGCTTAAGGCCAACTGCTCCTCTCTCGTCCTCACTTCAAGATTAATCGAATTTTTTTTTTACTTTAGTTCTGGCAATCATTCACTTGTAGCTTGGGGGGGGGGTGGTGGAAATATAAGATTATCAACTTGTATTCTATTTTCTAGGTCACTGTCGCCCAATGCAATACAGCGTCCAGCGTAGCCAGAGTGTGAGTACTTCCTATGACGTCACTGTTGCTGGTGACAACGATGTCGTCAAGCGAATCCTCGCGGGTGTTGGCCGCTACGTCATCAATGTCCCCATTCGACCTGCTGACGTCAGCTCCCGCTAGAGACCTGGACGCCGACATCCGGGACTTCTGGTCCTCCTTCCCCTGCCCGCCCCCGTGGAAGCCACGTCTGCTGATCGAGGTCAACTCATCTCGTCTGCTGCCTCACATCAGGAACGTCCAGACGTTTTTGGCGGGAAAATGCGAGATTAAACACATCCTTTTCCCGTCTGATGTTGACCCGAACCTCGGCCCCCAGCGCGGGAACGCTGACGTAGACTTCCGGCTTACTGAGGCCCCAGACCACGGGTCACCGCTGGGTGACCTCGCGACGTCCGAGCACACGTGGTGTGACGTGCCCTGCCAACTGTCCATTGGGAGCGCCATCTTTTTTGTCGTGGTCGTCATGCTGGTGGCCATGCTCGTCTGTGTTACCAAGTAAGTATCGTCTGCTACACATATCGTCTGCTCCATATATCGTCTGCTCCATACCTTATTCTAAGTTGTACAAAGTATCGTCCATTCGATACCTTATTCTTTGTATTCCCGGATCGATACCTCATTCTAAGTGGTACCAAGTAAGTATTGTGTCGTGACTACCACAGTTAGAGTGCGTATCGCCAGAGGCGTAGCGACCCTTCCCGGCGCCTGGGGACAAACTTTCGATTTGCACCCCCCCCCCTCAAACTTTCAATTTGTTTTTCCAACCCATTTTGGCGCCCCCTAAGGTCGGCGCCCGGGCCCCCCCCCCCCCCCCCCCTCACTACGCCTCTGCGTATCGCCTCGTCTAATTATTGCCTGCCAGCTGATTTTATATTTTGTTAATTTTTTTTTCCATTCTCTCCCAGACACCGTGTACGTCACAAGATGGCCGCCACACGTCCTTCCCGTCAACAGCTACAGCTCAGTACGTCAACCAGCGACGCCGTCAACTGTACAGATTTTTCTAACCTCGAGGTCAGCTTGCCACTTTTACTATAAACTTCCTCGAGTTGCCTAAAAGTTCCCTAAAGTTAAGTTATCTAAAAGTTCCATAACAATTATGATGCATTTAACTACTTATAAATATTTGTCATTAAATTGGATATACATTACTTACTTACATCAATTCATGCCAGGTTTGCCAGTAGCCTGCACTTCTTCTTCCATCTCTCTCCTCCATGTTCCCAGTGGTCTTCCTCTCTTCCGCTTATAATCTGGTATGAACACTACATTTAGTAACCTGATGTTTGCTTTAAATCCAGGTTCAAGGCGATGATGACCTTATCTACCCACCATTTCGCCATCGTGGCCTTCCCAACCCACCTGCAGCCTGCCACCCCTCATGTGATCCCAAGTGGAACTGCCCATCGTGCGCGTCCCGCCACCCCCTGATGCGGCTGAGTCCAACCGACCAGTGCTACTCCAGGGCCTACTCGGCTGTCTACGAAACCATCGATGACGACGACGACGACGACGACGTGAAAAAAACAGACACGACGCACAACAAACCAAGGGGGAGAACCCCATCAAAATCAAACAGCAGGGAGTCATACAACAGTTGCTCCCCCTGTCAGACCTCGCCCACCAGCATCAGCACGGTACAGATTCGCCCTCGTGCCAACGACGACAGCCGCGGCGTGCGACAGATCGCAGAGACCGGCTTCAACGGCGAGGAGGGGGACATCCACGCGCTGTCCCTGCTGCCCAATTACTTTGAACTTGACCACAGCTGTGCCTTGTCCGAGCTGTCCTCCCTGGACACGTTCTGCCCGCAGCCGGCCAGGACAGCCGAGCTGGTCACGGCCTGCTGCACCAGGAACAGCCAGATGACGTCACACCCAGCCCAGTACCCCAACCTCTCGGGGATGGCGCTACATTCCTTCCTGATGACCCAGATTCACCAGGACGTCATACCGACCAGCGACCTCCTGCAGACGACCAATCCCCCGGGCTGTCACCTGGAGGAACTGCGCTCACCCCCAGCTCACACACATTCCAGGTCGCCGCACGTGATGGCGCCCACCCCGCCCCAGCACACCATGTTCTCGCGTGGACTTAATGGCTACGACTACGGCCAGTCTTTGAGCGGGTACCACCCCAGCGAGATGTTCACCAACTACAACACTATGGACCCCACCCCCAGCCCCTTCTACTGCCCCAGCTGTGTCCACAGTCCCGTGACCGGAAGTAGCACCCACGTGACCGGTACATCGTTGCAAGGCCCCGGGGGTCGGGACCAGGCCGGCATCATTGGCCCTGACCTCCTGAAGGAAGCATCCAATCAGATGATCCAGGAGCTGACTGTCCCCCAGCCTCCACAGGCACGGGATGAGAACCACGAGGTTCCCCTGAGGAAGCCGGTTCTTGCCTTACACTCACAATATTTCGCCAAGACTTCAGCAGCTTAGATCTTAAGGTCAAAGGTCGCTCATGTTTTCTATTTGATTGTTCTTATTTCCTGTATTTCCTTGTGTTTATAAACCATGTTGTATATTGTTTGTTTATTACTTCATGCCGAGGTTCTCAATGTGGACATCCCTGACTCACCAGGTCAGTGTAATGTCAGTTGTGAGTGAGGGTATATCGAAGTAGTTTAAGGGTCTGAAGCAACCTATGGACCCTGTTTAAGGTATTAAACCGTACGCTAACATGCGTGTTCAGTTGACCACATGTAGGACGGACGTTCTAATTCACGCAGACGTTTTTAGAATTCAAATGTTTTCTTACCACACTGTAGCACCACTAGCAGACGACAGTTAAACCAACAGCACAAGTAGCAGACGACACCTAAACATGTTGCACTAGGTAAGCTATCACGTGATCAAGGACCTGTATGCCACTAGGATTGTGGGAACGAATTCAGTTAGTACAAACTCCACGGGACTCAAGCGAACCAGTCGATGCGATGTTCTCTTAACCAAGGGAGATTACTGTTAGTAAAGACAAATTTAAAGTCTCTATGCTTGCTCGCCCTTAGACGACTTTCTGTATAGGGTGGCAGGTGGGGTTGTGATGTCAACATTTGAGAACCTTTGCTTTCATGGAAACTTGTTCAAAGTGATGAAAATAAATTTTGTTGTCTTGAGACTTGAGTTCAGCTTTTGAAGCGGTAGATGGCATGTGTGTGCACCAAGTTGCTGTTTTGATGTTGTTTTTTAGTTAGTTTTTTTTTTTAAACAAAGTGGATAGTATCGAGAGACAGTATATTGAGCACCAATTTTTCTTTGGTGAAAGAAAGAAAGTTTTACAAGCTTTTATCTTTTATTTTACTTGCTTCCTCGTCCAGTCTGTCGTCATATATCGAAAAGCTCGAACGAAATTTCGGGCACTTTTAACTGACAGATTCGTTTCAAAGTCGCCGCGTTGGTCAAGACATGAAGACAATGCAATCTGACATTAAATTTGACTTAATTGGAAGCCTAATTAATTTTTTATGAATTAATTAAAATCTTGTCCAAATTAGTAGGCAGTCTTATCCAAATACCCCTCACTGTTATCATGTTCATTAGGTGCGCAATAGTTTTTAGTCATGCAACTCTATTGTAAATAAAAACATTTTTAAGTGCTGAAAAAAAATCTTAAAAACTGATCATCGGATCGTGAGCCACGCACCAAGTTTAAAAGAAATTAGTGCGCTAGAAGTGGTCAAATTTCACTCGCCACTTTCGACCCATAAGACAAAGTACGAGAAGGCATATTAATTTTAAAAATCTGGTCAGAACAAGAAGTAAACATTAGTAGGCGTATTTTAATAAAGGAAAAAAGTAACAAGGTTAAGATACTGAAACCTTTAAATCGGCCTGCAAACACTTTTGTGGGATACAAAATAATATGGTGATTTAAAATGATAGGCTAAGGTTTGGGGAGGGGGGGGGGGGGCAAAAAATTTTTGTCACAATCCCTCCCGCCCACAGAGGTACGTGACATCACAAACAAAAAATAAGCTAAATATAGTTACGTTTCCTTTACGGAACTTTCCGTTATGGAACTTTCCGCAGCTAAGTTGTGAAGCACTTGAAGGTAAAGTAGGTTTTAGCCAAAAGTGCATCACAGTGCACTTGTAGGTCACCGTGCTCTCACAGTCCGTCAACACTTACCGTGATCGTCTGGATACATCGATGCCGAACACGGTCGACTGCGGCCCACGTGTCTGACACAAGCTTCCGTTAGCAAGACGGTGCGGGCGGCAGACGTGTTGTAAATAACATTGTGGGACAGTTAAGTGTGGCAGGGCGGGGCTCCCATGTCAAGTGGCTGGTCAAACAAGTCATTTCCTCTGTCAGACCTGCTTCACTCGGTGGACGCGGGCTTTTTTACGATCATTTTATATGCATATATGTAGAATACATATATATATATATATATATATATATATATATATATATATATATATATATATATATATATATATATATATATATATATATATATAATGTGCCTATATAGAGTAGCTATGAGTAACTTTAGTAGCTAATAAGTCATAAACATGCATCTAGGGCCCTCCACCCCCCCCCCCCGAAAGAAACAAGAAACCCTGCACATTAATCAGTCCGCTTTAACCTGGACTAAACCCTAGCCGCCACAACAGCTTGACGTCACACAGTTGCCAGAGTTTGTACTGAAGGTTTGACACCAGTCAGGACGTCCCTGTTTGAACGGGTTCACTGAGTGCACTTACCTGGTCGTGCAGGTAGATGTGCCAGATAAGGCCCATCCCACTGTATTCGTCTGCTCGATAGTTTGAACAGAGCACCTGGCTACAAAAGTTGTGGGGTTTTCTCTGGAGGCGGGTTTTGTTGTTGGGGCAGGTTTATGGTGTGGTTATTTGTGGATGGGCTTGTGGGCGGGTTTATGGTGTGGTTATTTGTGGATGGGCATGTGGGCGGGTTTATGGTGTGGTTATTTGTGGATGGGCTTGTGGGCGGGTTTATGGTGTGGTTATTTGTGGATGGGCATGTGGGCGGGTTTATGGTGTGGTTATTTGTGGATGGGCATGTGGGCGGGTTTATGGTGTGGTTATTTGTGGATGGGCATGTGGGCGGGTTTATGGTGTGGTTATTTGTGGATGGGCTTGTGGGCGGGTTTATGGTGTGGTTATTTGTGGATGGGCTTGTGGGCGGGGTTATGATGTGGTTATTTGTGGATGGGCTTGTGGGCGGGGTTATGGTGTGGTTATTTGTGGATGGGCTTGTGGGCGGGTTTATGGTGTGGTTATTTGTGGATGGGCTTGTGGGCGGGGTTATGATGTGGTTATTTGTGGATGGGCTTGTGGGCGGGGTTATGGTGTGGTTATTTGTGGATGGGCTTGTGGGCGGGTTTATGGTGTGGTTATTTGTGGATGGGCTTGTGGGCGGGGTTATGGTTTGGTTATTTGTGGATGGGCTTTTGGGCGGGTTGATGGTGTGGTTATTTGTGGATGGGCTTGTGGGCGGGTTTGTGGTTGGTTATTTGTGGATGGGCTTGTGGGCGGGGTTATGGTGTGGTTATTTGTGGATGAGCTTGTGGGCGGGTTGATGGTGTGGTTATTTGTGGATGGGCTTTTGGGCGGGTTGATGGTGTGGTTATTTGTGGATGGGCTTGTGGGCGGGGTTGATGGTGTGGTTATTTGTGGATGGGCTTTTGGGCGGGTTGATGGTGTGGTTATTTGTGGATGGGCTTGTGGGCGGGTTGATTGTGTGGTTATTTGTGGATGGGCTTGTGGGCGGGGTTTATGGTGTGGTTATTTGTGGATGGGCTTGTGAGCGGGTTTGTGGTCCTTTTTATGAACGAGTTTGTGATCTTGTAACTCCCCCCCCCCCCGTTTCTTTGCACAAAGGTGCATCTTCGATCACATCGCAACAATATCTAACGTTGATCAAAGAAACTTGAGATTATTAAAAATGTATTTAAATTTGATCCTAATGTGTTATAAAGTTCTATCGATCCCCTTGATGAGACTTGTGAGTCGATGCCCACAAGTTCAGGACTTTCTAAAAGCCGGGTATAGACGCCAATACAGGGCAGGAATAGAGTGACTTCTTAAAATATTATCGACATGATGTTTCAATTTCAAGCAGTAGTTACGGTAATAGTTTTGTCAGCTGATTGTTAGGTTGTTTCTTGAGGCAAGATATCTATAGGATAACACTTGACCTTTTGAACATGTTTGGCTAAATACTGATCGGATTAAGGCAAATATGGAAACTTCTGCTTGGATGTCGATAACAAACAAACAAAAAAAAAAAAAACCTACCTAACACCAGGGGCGGAACTACAGTGCCGCCAGACCCCGCAATGCGGGGGGGCCTAGACCGATTGGGGGCCCAAAAATCCCGGCTAAATTATTTAAAAAAAAAAAAAATTAGGTGGAGGTCGAGTTATCTTTCTTCTACAGTTACAAACAAACACGATAGTCGGCAAACGTCTTTGAGAAAAATGCACAGACTATATAGCTCGAGAGACCGCCAGACATAAAGTCATCTTCAAAGACGCAGCCTACCGTTCTTTTTAGTGGCGTCGATTAGGAGAACAAAAAAAGCATTGTTATATTGTTTACATTATTAAAATACATATCTATGATTGTGTGTTTAAACTACTGGCCTGAATTCTACAAAAAATATAATTATTTATTTCGATCTCATACATTTATAATTGCGTTCATTTTTACTTTAACAACTGTATCAATAAACTTGTAAAAGTTTAAGTTATCTCCCTTCAGCGAAGCATCTGAAATTTGACTGCCGGTACACTTTGAAATCGGGCTGGGGAAATGTTGCGGCGACTATCCTGGTCTTCTAGACGACCGGAAAAAGTCGGCACTATTGATGTAGATGTTCATCGGCGCTTTCTTGTCCCCTTCCAATGAACCTTCCCAACTCTCTCCCCTGCCCCCTCTCACCCCTACCCCTCACCTCTACCCCTCACCACACCCTAATAAGATGTAATGCATAGATTAACGAACCGTCTATGAACTATTGAACTGTAAACTGACCACTCCTGCACATTTTGTTAAAGACACTAGTCAGTAGTTCATTCACCCGATGAACAGGGGCGGAACTACAGTCCCGCCAGACCCCGCAATGCACGGGGGGGGGGGGGCAGGCCGTTTAGGGGCCCACCCACGGCTGACCAAAATTAATATTTTTTAAAATTTTGAATTTAATTTTCGTGCATTTTTGCCTTAATATTTGGTTTGTAAAAGAAAAACACTAGCTGCGGTACGATTATCTTTATTTTACAGTCACTATACCACGCTCTTCCGCAACAGATAAAATCCATTACACAAACTACAGTGTAAAATATAGGCAACTCTTCAAATTTGAATGATTCTTTGACTCGTTGCCCCCCACCTCTTTAATAGCTAAATAGAGGACACGTAACTGTTTGACCGACCCTCCAAAGTGTACTGTCGCGGATTAGGTAGGGAATGGGGACCAAAAAGGGGGTTCAAAAATTGTAGATTTTTTTTTCCTTTTTTTTAAACAGTTATTTATAGTTGTATTTTTTAACCATTGTCAAGGCCGAGTTCTATTTCCCTACAATCAAACACACGCTGTCGTCGGCAAAATTCTTTTTAAAAAACAACAAAGTCCATAGCACGAAAAGCCGCTACATATGAAGTGGGCTTTCGTCTTTGCGGCATTGGTAAGGGACCCCATATCCATTGTACATTTTTCAATGTTAATGTGTTTGTGATAGTGGTTGAATTTGTATCCTGTACTATCTTGCATCCTACAAATAATAAAAAAATAATTTAATACTATACTAGAAACTTCAGTTTTATATACGGTTACTTGTTTTTGCTTTTACGAGAAATATCATAGTAAATTTTTAAAGTCTATACTTGGAATAATCTCCCCTGAGTAAGTTTTAAGATGGGCGATGCTGACGTACATAGATCAAGGCGTTTTGTTGTCGCTTTCAAGTTTTTTTCCCGAGCCGACCCCTATCCCACCCCTCTTTCTCAACCTCACAAGTATCGAGGAGATAAATGTATCGTTTATGAACTACTTCCTAACCGTACGATTCAACACTTCAGCACATTTTGTCAGACACTAGACAGCACTAGATCTAGATCTAGTCAACAGATATTAATTTACTTTCATATTATCAGGCACATCTAATTCACAAAACAGGGCAGGTAAGATTATTTTTTTGTATAATTATTTAGAAATTAATTACGTTTAGAATTAATTGAACATTATTAATAGTCAATTACTATTTATAAATGACGTCATTGAGGTGGGGGTGTGTGAGGGTCTGGCTTTTTGTTAGTCCCCCCCCCCTCCCCTAAATCAGAAGGTTATCCAACGCGTGACCTGGCCACATACAGTTGTACATGTGAAAAACATTTTTCTGTCTATTTTGCATTACTGCATCATTCACCCAATCGCCATGAAAACTTGGGAAGCTGTTGAGTACAGCCCCGCAAAAGTTTCTGTCATAGGCCTAACATTTGTACATATTGGAGTGGGGACTCCTAACGGAAATATGTGATTTAGCGCCCCGTGATCCTGCATAAACGGATGAGGTTACTACTTGAATACAACTGGCGTCAGTGTCATCCTGAGCGCATCACATATGAGCAGGTTGGCCCCCCACAGACAGTCGCTTAAAAGTTCCCACAACACTAGGAATAAGTCTCGCTACAACACTCGATGACTAAATCTAATTAGGTGTCGCACCAATGTTTCTTCCTGTGTAGACTGTTTTTGGAGGAGGGGTGGGGGAGGGGGAGCTCTGCCGGAAGAAACAATGTGTTGCACCCATCACCCGTGCAGTAATGTAACCGGTAGCTCCAAGAGCCCCGTGACTCCCCTGACACCTGGGTCGTCGCCGAGGGACTTACAGCATGCCTTGGCGTGTCTAGTTGGTAGTGTGGACAAACCCGCGTCCTAAGATCCAAGAAATGAACTGCCGACATTGTTAACATTTAATTCAACTTCTGGAAAACAGGGCACACGGTTGGTAACGTTTTGATGAAAGCCTCATAAAAACCGGCGTCAGTTTGGAGTGCTGGACTAGATTTAGAGAGTCCGTGCTTCTCACATGGAAAACTGAATGGGGCCAGCCCGTGTGTTGGAAAACCTCTGATTTATTCGGGTACCGGATACATTTTTTTTTTAAATTTAGTGCGACCTTTGTTTTCCATATATATATATATATATATATATATATATATATATATATATATATATATATATATATATATATATATATATATATATATATATATATATATATATATATATCTAATACTATAATGGGCCACGTTCGCACATCTCTCTCTCTCTCTCTCTTTCTCTGTCCGCAAAAAATTTTCGCCGGACATCACGTCAGAAACGGCAGCGATATATGGAGAACTTTATACGGACTTTTGTTGAAAATAATATGTTAGATGTTTTAAATGTATAACCACAATTTTATTTCAAGAAGAAAAATAAAAAATCAAGGCGTATTCGAATATAGAGAAACAGTATTATTTATGCAACCGGAAAAGCATTAATAGATGTGTAAAAGAACGCATTAAACTGTGACGACACTATTGCTTACTAATGACGTCATCTGCCGTGTTTAGAATAAAAAAGAAATGAACTATTTCATTCAAATTTGATTTAGATCTACGTACACTATGAAATGTATACAATACAATTTTTCCGGCCTAAACTCATAACATTTATTTATACAAAATCTTTGTTTGGAACTGGCTAATTTGGGATAAAAAAAATTAATTTGAAAGAATAGGCATATTCGCTTAAGTTAAGATTTTAAAATACGTCTTTCATTCTCTGTATGTTATAAGGTGCCTAAATAGCGGAGATGTTAGTGTACTATTAACCACGCAGGTGGTGCGGGTTCGAGACCCACCAAGTCAACTTGGTTAATGTATTTTTTTTTTAAATTTTGCTCGGACTAAACTTAAAAAAAAAATTCAATTAGGATTCTAGATCTAGATCTAGATTGTCGGGTGTCCGATAAGGCACTTCCCGGCGCCGCAGGCGCTTCAAATTTGGCAGGACCTTGCCTTGGGGCGACAGAGCACGGGGGCCGGTTGGCCGAAAAGTCTACGATGAAGGGGTCAAAACTGACCTCGACTGACCGGTACCTTATATGAGCTATAAATCGAAAAAAAATGTCCACGGAGGAACCTCTTCATAACTCTTGAGGTCGTAGACCGACCCTCGGGCGAATTAATTAAGCATTCAAATTCTCAATGTTTTCGAAAGCCTAAGCGAAGCTGGGCAGCATGCCTAGTATATATATAGGGGCCCAAAAAAAAATTCTGCGGGGGGGCCTTTTTTTTCTAGTTCCACCACTGCCTAACACCCGATCAACATTGGCAGCGCAATCAAAGGAAGGTCCACAGCCGCTTTATAATTGCATGTCTTAAAGTTAAATAAAATGAACATTGTTTTTAAATTCATTAAATTTAATTTTTGTGCCTTTTGTTTTTGTTTTGTTGTGTTTTATGTTGATCTTTTATTATGCTTTGTCGTGTTGTGTTTCTGTTCTTTCGTTTCCGTTTTTTGGCGTTTTGTTGTGTTTTTGTTTCTGGTGTCTTGTTGTGTTTTTTTTTTTTTTTTTTTTTGGAGTTTTGTTTGGCTTTCGTTATGTTGTGTTTTTATTGGGCTTTAATGTAATGTGTTTTTGCTGTGTTATGTTTTGGTTGTTGTTGCAGATTACTTAATGAGAATACTCTCTCGTAGAACTGACTCTTCTCTAGTAATAATATAACATTACCTCAACATCATTTAACAAAGTCAAACAAAACAAGTTGGACAGAAATTTTATTAACAGCCACATGGAAAGTCTAACAGAAAGCCTAATAAAAGTCTAACAAAAGTCGAAGTAAAAGTCGATCAGATGTTTACTGACAATAAGGTCAAAAAAATGTATTCTAACAGCCTTACAAAATAACACGCAGACGTTGTGTAATCTAGCACATTCCATGCTGCGCTCTGGCGAAACTAGGCTAAAGATTCGGGTGAGCTGAGGAGGTTGGGGGGGGGGGGGGAGGGGGACACACACAAGCATTTGTAGATCAAGATTTTTGTTATTTCGAAATACGAACACATTTCTTACTTTAACCTTTCTAAAAAGACAGCAAGGTTAACTTTTAACCTTGAAAGTATAATCTTAAACATCTTCATTTTCTTTATATATATATGTATGTATATATATATATATATATATATATATATATATATATATATATATATATATATATATATATATATATATATATATATATATATATAAATGTATATATATATATATATCGAAGCCTGTTTATTGCTTGTAGAGAAATAGTGGTGTCACCATGACACCCTCCTCTGTGGGCCACTACCAGACTACCACATCGTGAAATCAGGAACTTTATTCGTGGACTAAATCAGGGATGGGTGGAGAGATCGCGAAGCCAGTAGCGAGATAGACCTATATATTGAGCAAGTACGTTGATGTTCTTCTTTTGTTAAAGGGATTCTGATCAGACACGTTGTATTCAAATAAGCACAAGTATCTTAATACACTACCGGTGCCTAAGAAAGTATGTGAAGTTATATCATAAGCCGTTGTGTTATAGATATTATCGTTTATAGGCCATTTAACCGCAACAGTTTTGTTCTATGCGCCGTCATATAGACTATCTAGATTTACTAAAAACTAGAAAGAATAATTCATTTCTTTCTTGCTTTAACTTCAAAGGACCTAGATCTACACATATTTATTTTTTTAAATTCTCAAGGTAAAATCTAATTTTCTGATTAAACGTAGGGTTGCCAGATACCTTTTCCGAAAATACTGGACACCTTTCCATCCTTCCCTTCTCAGGTATGCCGCAAAGCAGAAGAAGGGGGTAACAGAGTATTATTCATATACTTGTCCAGTATTTATATTTATTTTATCCTGGACAGTCTGCTCAAATACTGGACTGTCCAGTTCAAAACTGGACACCTGGCAACCCTAATTAAACGTTTTGATATGTGTTTTTTGCTAATATTTAAAAGTAAAAAAAATATATAGGCCTTTTATTTATATTATACAAATAAAATCGAATCACAGTAAATTTGAGTAAATAAATAACGTTGACTTAGCAAGAGACATAATCTTCACATTTGTTTAGCTGAAGCAATAAAAATAATACTCGTTACTTCCCCCTGAGTTGTAAAGTTCCATTTTTTATGAGGTTACCGGAAACGGAATCAGGGTTCTTAGGAAGACTGTGACGTCAAAGTATCACTACTAAACAAAGTGTGTTTGAAGGATATAATTTTACATAATTTTGAATCAATAAACAAGCTAAACATTCGTGGATGGTTTTTTAAGTATGGCCAAAGACAAAAGAAAGTAAGTAAACGTATTTTAAAACAAGTTTTCAGCTTAAATTTACTTAACTTTGGGTCATTTAAAACAAATTATGGTTTCACTTTTGGTGTTGACCCAATTTTGATTCGCAGCTGCTGAAACTGAAACGTCAAGTCAATGTTGTGTTATTAAATATTAGATTATTAGGTTAGGCCTAATTTTAGAATCTTTATTAAATGTAACTAGACTAGATTTCTAGATCTAGGATATCTAGATTCTAGACATTGCTGTCATTATGATTTATATAGACAACGCCAGAACTAGAATCTAACAGTAGACTAGATCTAGAATCTAGCTAGTGTTGTCTGGTGCTGCAGCCGATCAAACACTATTTTCTATGAAAGACTCAATGAAATTATCAATGACAGAGTCAATGATAACTACCGCTCTCCTGTATTTTTCTCTTAAGAAACTCAATGATAAAGCGTTAGTAGTTATAAAGAGAGAGAGAGTTTTTTCAAAACGGAAATAATTCAACTCGTTTAATTAATAAAGCGTTAAACGTAATTATTAATTCTTAATTTCTCAGCGATTGATACAATTGTTTAGGGACAGTTAAACTATTTTTTTTTAAATATAGATCCTCGATCTTCATTTATAATTTATTAATTAAAATAAGATTTTTAAAAAATAATTAAAACAGGTCTTTGTACTATGTTATTAAAAAAAACAACTAATGAATATAATAAGTAATTTTAACTATTTCTCATTCTAAACCTATCGAATATCTTTTTTTTTAAATGCAAGGTAATCTTTTATAGAACCTACATGATTAACTTTTCTTCTAATAATAATAAAAAAAAACTCTAAATAAAAATTATTATTCCTACAAATATTAGAGTAGTCTCCCTTGACAGTTTCTATTCGAATGTATTTTGTGTTAATTTTCGTTATGAAATACAGTTGACTTTTTAAATAAATTATATAAGAAAACAATCTATCTCTGTGTATATTTATTTTAAAAAAATATTATTACAATAATTAGAATAGGTGTTACTGGTTAAATAGCAATTATTCTCATTCTAAATCTTTGGCTATCGAGTTTCATGGGTTTTTAAATTTAAGATTATGAACACATTGGCTTGACGAAAATGATTATATACACTTAAATACATACTAAAATTTACTTTTGTTAATAACCCTACACTATTTTATGCACACATACAAAAAAGAATATTTTAGCGGCAGTTACAACGTCAAAAAAAAAGGAAACTCCTTTATACTGAATAGTTCTACGTAACAACAAAAATGTAAAAATACATAGTCCTAGAGCTCACTAACACATACATACGAAGATATGTGTGTGTGTAAGTAGGGTGTGAGGTGTGTAGACAGGCGGGGTGGAAGGAAAGCAGTTTGGCAGGAATAACGGTAGGTAGGAAAGTAGGTAGGCAGGCAGCAGCGCAGGCAGGTTAGTAGATAGGTAGGTACGTAGGCAGGGAGTTAGGTATGTAGGTAGGTGGGCGTAGGTAGGAAGGCGCCTCACTCGGTATAGTGAGCGATTATAGTAGCCCATCATATTCATAGCGTTTCGCAATTATTAAAACGAACAAAGGTACCATAGTACTCACGGGAAAACCCGGGGAGCTAAATGGAACCCTGCCAGGGTGCCACCAAATCGAATTTTTTTTTCGTAGAAACCACCATAGGGGTATTAGCATTAACTTCTCAAATTTGAATGACAAACGAATGAAATCTTTGATAATGCTTAAACAAACAAACCCACATATTCGTTTTTGGGGCGCGGGTTTGTCCACACTGCCGCCTAGACGCACCAAGGCTCACTGTATGAAAGCCTTGAGTGTACGTTAATCAACCTCTGTAATAGTGAGGTAGAACACACATTGGCGACCGCCCATGTGTTAGAGACGCGTCCCTTGGCGCTCCAGGGAGCCACTGGTTATATTTCCGCAGGGGCACCCCTAATTCGGTTTAATTATAAAATGTCGTGTGCCACCGTGTCCCTATTGTAGGGTGCTCTTTAAGGAGGCACTCTCTGTAGAGCCCGGGGCGCTCGCTGTCGCCAACTGCCAGGGCGCCGGCGGGCGCTCATTATTCTACTTAGTGAACATTTATAGTAGCCCATCTAAACCGTAGTGTCGCCCGAGATGGGTCTTGGCCGCTCTGAGCCACTCAACAGCCGGGAAGCTGGCGGATGAACCTGGTGTAGTTTTATCACTGAATCTCAGAGGCGTAGCACCATTCCTGGCGCCTGGGGACAAATTTTCAATTTGGCGCCCCCCCCCCCCCTCCCGCTGGAGACAAAACTTTCAATTTGGCGCACCCCCCCCCCCCCCGTATTTTTTAAATATTTATAATGTAAACTGTAGCTAAAATGAGCTTTTAATTTTTTTCAACCATTTTGGCGCCCCTAGGGTTGGCGCCCGGGGACATATGTACCCCCCGCCCCCCTCGCTGTGCCTCTGCTGAATCTAGTATTACCTATGACCGCAATTGATGAAATAGCCCCTCTGGATTCCCCTCTGGATTCTGAGCTCATAATGGTATAATTAGAAAAATCGAACCCTCCCAGGGTGCCACACTTAAGAATTTTTTTCTTTCTCGAAACCCTTTTCACCAACTACCCAAAATTTTATGACTCTCGTACGAACAGTGTCAAATTGCATCTGGCTTTTATTTTTATGGAGAAAAATTGCATTGCTTCCTGTCAGAGACCCCAGATCGAATGGGGCGCCAAAAGGGGTAGACAATTTTTTAAAAAATCCTCATTCTTCAGTAAAATTTAAGAAAACAGATTTATACATGGCTGATATCCTCAATTATTTTATATAGGGGAGTGTATGTAGGGATGGACGCCTTTTTGCCAGCGTTTGAATAGGGTTGGCACATAATTGATAGTTCGCCCCGGGCGCCGGAATAGGTTGCTACGCTTCTGCTTCCTGCTAGGGTGCCGCCCTGGCGAAATCTTTCCGGGGGGGGGGGGGGGCGTGCGAACACTGTTAAAAGTATTTTTTTCTATATAAATTCCGTTTCGTTCGGGGGTGGGGGGGGTCGATAGACTTTCTTCGGGGGGTGGGGGGGCTCTGCGTCCCCCCCCCCCCTCCGAATAGATTCCTGGAAAAAACTCTGTTCACAAAGTTTTATGGCGATCCGATGAAAAAGATGTAGTAATTCATATAGGACAAACAGATAAACATACTTTCATTTCTATAAATATAAATAGATATATAGGGCCTACTTTAACTAGTGTCCGCATACCCGCACCAGGAAACTTAGTCACAATTTTCTTTGTTACATTTGAACCCTTTAGGTTAATCAATATTAACAAAATTGAACAAGATGCAACAAATACAATTAACCAAGAAATTGAACAAATAAAATTCACGTTATCTTTTTATTGTTTTTAGATATAGAGTAGTAACAGACTACCTACAGGTCCTAACTCGCGACGAGGTACACTTTTGTATTAAAACACACATCTAAGACATTTTCCATTTAGGTGGGTTTTGCAGTACAGTGGTTTGTTAAGTCGTGGACAAGTGATTGCGCTTATCTCTGTTGAGTAGCTATGTATTCTGTCCTATATTAGACACATTTGTAAATATCTGTCACAATATGGGCAAAGAGATGATATAACGATAGCTTATCTTTGCGGTCGACGCTAAACTTTGGCATCGACACCACGGCCTACAAGTTCAAATTCGGTCCGTCAGAAATGTTTGAAGTCTCTAGATTAAAACTACTTTTCTCTTTTATGTGCCTACTGACCACATCACATGCATTTGTTCTGAAAGTCTAAAAAAAGAGGCACAAATATCTCGTCTAGACTTGTGAGGTCTACAGATTAGGTATTTTGGCAGTTATCTAAGCCCTTGCCTGTTCTGACTCAAAGCCCTATTCTTTCTCTATCGACGCCTTGCGTAACATGGGATTGGGTTTTTAAGGCGGCATAAAGCTTTATGTTGTTCCTTTATGAGTACACTAGATTAAAAACTAACTTTTTCAGATGCCTAAAGATGTTTAACCACTAATTAATCAGAATAATGGGTCAAGATTTCAATTCTTGGTTTTGGGACACGTTAGTTGCCGGGGTTGAGCTAATGTCGATAGCATAAGGACTGTACCTTGATGCGGGCGTTTTATTTGTTGCCCATCGTAATAATTGAATGGTTGATGGGGCTTCTTCGAGGGTTTGATTTGCCGTAATGTTAATGATATCATGCATGTGCGGCTTTTCTAAGAAGAAAATGCGTTTAAACACTTTTTAGTTATGCTTTTTTTAAATAGGCCTATATTTTACGACATCATAATCGTAATGAACAATAAAATGAATTTAAACAACTTTAGAATACACCTGTTTCGGCTAACATGAATGTTATTCTTCAAACTAGTAATGTTAAACGTGTCTTTTTCGCATTTTCGACTTATAAGCAATACAGTAAATTCCGATAACGTCCATATGCATACAAGCAATGGCGTAGGCGAGGAGGGGTTTAATGGTGATTTAATAATGATACTTTCTTAACCCTCTACTGGACATCATGTTTGGTACCTTGCCCCCGGCAACTGGGTGGATTTGGATTACACCCAAGTTTTACTTCATAGTAAATGACTTCAGTTTTAATTATTGGAGTTGGTAGCAACATTGACACAGTTGAAGGTATTCAGAACAAGGTGGCCAGGAGAAATCACATTAATTAGTATATACTTTTCCATTACTAACAATAGGCCCTACATAATTGTTTAATGTTGCTGGATATTAAGCCTGGTAGGTATTTATGTTTATTAATTTGTACAGAAACAAAAAAAGGATTCCCAAACAAAGTTTTATTTTTCAGAAATAAAGAAAATGATACAAATCAATAAAGAACAGTTTTCAAAAGAATTTGTATAAAAGTAATTATTATAAAATAAGAATATAGCATTGCATAGATAAAAATAAAATACTTGACACAAACAATATGAGGAATATTTTTTATCAGAGAAGAGAAAAATATATGATGTAGTTTGAAAATAATAATGTACAGAATGTAGCTTTTGCAGATTTAAATGAAAATTCTCATGTCTATATAATTTATTGAGTAAATGAAGCAAGGCCCAAAACCATATGCTAAATAATATGCATGGGACAGGCATTGAAAACTACAAATTGCATATAGTGAAGGTTACCCTATTTATTGGCTATATCCACAGTAAAGATTTATGGCTTTACTACCTGCTTGTAAAATTGTTAAGGAAAAAGTAAAGTATTGTTAACTTTTTATGGCAGACCAACTACGGGCTGTGTTCTGGGAACATGTCATCTGTAAGGGGCATTGTTCTCGGCACATGTTGTCATTTTTTGTGTTCTCGGCACATGTTGCCATTTTGTGTGTTCTGGGAACATGTTGCCATTTTGTGTGTTCTGGGCACATAATGACATTTTGTGTGTTCTGGGAACATGTTGCCATTTTGTGAGTTCATGGAACATGTTGACATTATTTGGCTGTGTTCTGGGAACATGTTGCCATTGTGTGTGTTCAGGGAACATGTTGCCATTTTGTGAGTTCATGGAACATGTTGACATTATTTGGCTGTGTTCTGGGAACATGTTTGTTTCATTTTTAAATATTATAATAAAACATTTTTAGAAATTCTATATTAGGAATTGTGTATATATATAAATTTATATATTTGATAAGACAATTGGATAAATTATAATAAACAGCAAAAATGATTCAAATAAGTTTAGAAGTATTTGGCTTGCTGTCCTAACAGTGAACTGTATTGCGAGCTTGTTTCCCTAGTGATAACCCATGTTTTTTGTGCGACCCCTCCAATCAAGTATCCAGCTTTTTCTTGGCCTGTATCAAAATGCTGGTCAGACTTGCTTGACTTGTGTATCACAATATGATTTTGAATGTTTTTCTGTAAATGAAATAAAGGCAAAATATTTTTATACTTTCTTTTGTGGAACTTGCAAGAAAAATAAATTACAAATTTATATTACTATCTCTAATATTTCTTTACTATAACTAATTACTTTGAAAAGATAAAGCACTGAACATGATGAATAACAAGAAACAAACATTATCATCAAAGATTATAGATTTAAAATTGTGTTCATTCATATTGAAGATTAATGAAGTAGACTATCAATATTTACCCTCTTGATGGCTGATACTTTGATTTGATGTCTTTACTTTAAGCTTACACATCAGTCTCTGTGTGGTAAAATATGAAATAATATGCTTCAATAAAACTGTTTCACTATATTAATTATATTAGATAAGTACATAGTTTTGAGCTCTATAACAATATGTGTTTCAATTATCATTCAAATATAATACCCTCTATGTTGTACAACTCACTGATTTACTAGAATTTAAAAAAAAGACAATAATTAATAAAATATTTTGGATTAAAATCCATTATATTTATTATAACATACAATGCTATCTCTGGCTATAATAATTACTTTAAAAAATGGGTTATGCCTATAGTACAGTTACCTGAGGATGAAACTAGGCACAGTGTATAGTCCACGGAGGCTGATTAATATCACTTGTAATTGAACATCAGTTGTAGTTATGAAATCAGGATGGCCAAACACACACTCATAGTCCTGAAAAGCAATTTACACATAGATTAGCAAGAATATTTCACAAATTATTAAATTAAAGCTAACCACTAAATACAATCCATCAAAGTAGTAGCATTTTTGTTAAGTTGTAGACACAATACAAAGTAATGTTTGGTCTGTGATTTACATACTTTTATAAAATAGCAATCAAATTATATATATATATATATATATATATATATATATATATATATATATATATTCATTGTAAATTTTAGCTATGTCTTGCTATTAAATTTATTTACTCGACTGATCTAAACTCACTTTATTTAAACATAATATAGTGGATAAGTATAGTGATTTTATTATTCAGCAATAAATAGCAGGCCTAAAAAAATTTAAATAGTAACGTTTGCGAATGAACACATTAAATTCTATGTATTTCCATTTCTATGTCTTTCCCAACTTGATGCATATTACTAACCAAGCATTAAACTATAGTCCTAAACCTGACTCTAATTACCATTTATTGGACAACCTGAACCTTTGCGATACCATGTTATAATATATTATTTTAAAAAAGAGCTTACCACTAATTAGTAAAATCAATTGTTTTTAGTATTAACTGAGCCGCATACTATCTGCTGCTATTGTCATCACCAGAAATCCAGTATGTTGGCAAAGATTAGTCTCTAAGTTCCCTGCAACCTCTTTCCTCTCGAGTGCGGAAAACACTGAAATCATTAATCATTATTTCATTATGCCTAATAGTTTAAAGGTACTATTAAAGTAGTACTAAATAGTACGAGTCTTAGTTACTATAGGTCTAATGATAATTATTATTGTGTATGCTTACATGCTTTAAGTTTTATGCACAATATTGGTATATAATATATAGTCTATAGTATATAGCCTAAGCTATAGAGTAAATAGGCCTATGAGCCTAAATATAACAGCAGCTTGAATAATGCTCATTAGCATGCATTCACTATAAACTATAAAGATAATCAAATATTTCAATTTAATTAAATTATAACTAATAGGCCTAATAGTAATTAGGCTTTTTTCTTGTTGCAACAAATTTAAAGTATAGGGCAGTACAGTTATAGTATAGGCCTACTAGATTCTATATTTAAGTATGTATAATGTGGGCTTTTCATTCCAATGCACCACAATAGATACCCCACATGATCAAGCTGGACCTCTGATCTAAAGATTTAATAATTGGGCCTAACAAACAGTGAAACTACAATAAAAATCATGTAAATTACTAATTTAACCTTCTTACCTCCGCTTCTCTAGATTCCTATTCTATTTCCTTCAAACTTTCTTTTTATGCAGCCGTATGATTAGATTCTAGACTATATTCTAATAAACATGAAATAACTACTAACCAGAACACTAGATCTAAATTTCTATATTCTATGCAATATGTATTAAACCTATAGGCCTAATATTTATTTTAAATTCCTATGCGATGTGTCGTGAACTGTAGGTTTCATGTTACTTTTTTTAATGGCGGAAATCAGGTTAAAATTTCGTTTCCTTCCTTTTGTTATTCTATTTATAGATTCAAACTGCTTAGAGACGGAGCAATTATCATTGAGTTAGTCCGCTGATCCACACAGGAAGTGCGGGTATATCTATTAGTTACTCAGTGATCCGATCATTGACAGATACAGAGATAGCCATTCGCATGGGGTGGGTGCTGTTGACTTGAAGTAGTCAGTCAGTCAGTAGTAGTGTATCTTAGCTGCTGAACTGAGTGATAGTGATAGCTAACACCCTAACTGTCCTAACATAGAGTCCTACAATACGCCTAACCCTAATCCTAATTTATAACCATAAAAAACTATTTGAGATTACAATACTACTATTATTGAACATCCGTATCCTCAATCAGTAAAATTGTTCACTGAAAGACTGAAAGTTTTATCTTAAGTGAAAATTGTGTTAAAACTTAGAGATAGAGACGTAGGGCCTAGCTAGAGACTAAGATTTTTGTTAAAATAACAGTTGAGTAACAAGTAACAGGCTTTCTTGGTGTTTGAATTTTTTATTACAAAAATGTGTCAGAATTTAAAATTTTTAACATTCATTGACTATGAATAAAATATTCACAGTCAATTATTTCAGATTAATAAAATATAAAAATAGTTATATCAAGCAGGAAGGGTGTTGGGCAACAAGGGGGGCAGGGGCTTCTTATCACTCACCAGTACTGTTTCAATTTAAACCAGATTTTTTTGTGTCATTATTTTGTATTTTTTATAGTTTTGTGCAGATGGTTATGAATAACTGATCTATGATGACTGATGTGAATTATGCAATATTATTTTAGAAAGAAATCACTGAATTTTTTAATTAAAATTTCAGTGGTTTGAATCTTGATATGGATGTGTAGGCCTACCTTATTTTAGTGGGAGTGAGTCTTACTTATTTTAAGGGGAGGGGGAAGGGGGTAAAGATTATTCTTTAAAGTAATATATTAGTAATGTTATATAAAATATATGTATAACTTCTTCCCATATTGATTAATTTTATTGGACTGTATATAGACTATCTAATTCTATGAACAATAGATCAAAATAAGTACAGAAAATGCTAGTTTTAAGTCAAGTTTTATCTTTAAAAATGTCTGTATTAATTCATTTAAAATTGGCATTTATGGCTCGACTTTAATAGAAGAAAATAAACTTTGTAAATCACCAAACTACCATACTTAAAGTACAGTTTTGTGTGTATTGGTGAATTAAGCATTCATTTCCAAATATTTTAGTTTAGAGTGTTACCTCTATCTTTTTTGATGAACTTTGTTTTAACTTATCCTCTAGTTTTCTAGTGGATAAATTATGATATTCTTAATTAGCAAATTCAGTTCCTAGAAATAAATAAACTCACCATATCAATGAAGTTGATCATATATATTTATAGTGTCAATTAAAACAAAATAGTCTTTCTCATTTTCTTAGTTCTGGTGACTAAATGTTGAGTAGTTTCTGTACCAATCAGAAACGTAAAAGTAAGTCACTTGTCAATAAATTCTATGTTACTTGGTTGATAGGTGCTCTTTAAATAAATTAAACTTCTTTTTCAAGATCAAGTGCAGCAGCTGTTATTCTGGTTTAAGAAAAAAAAACTAAATATTTCTTGTTTCAAATAGTAAAAATATTAAATGTATGCACTATGCACTATTTTGTAAAATTAATCTGGCCTTCCTGTACTGAAGGCCTATACAATTCTGTGTGTATGAATTCACATCTTACCAATTGGGATAAAAATATTCTAACTCTAGCCCTGCCTTGGTGGTCTGCCCCAGGCACTGTGTATGCTACCTCTGGTGGTAGCATTACCATTCAAGCTGTTGAGTAGAGTGGGTTTTACAAGGAAATATTAGCAACATGTCACAATAAGTCATGGAGTGGAGTGTAAGAACAATTAGAAGAATGCATTTTATTTTTAAATTTTAAGAATCCTCTCACTATTATAACATTGCAATATTTCAATACCAAAAAGTAGAAAATAAGCTTTAAAATGTATTTGAAAGAAAGAAAATAATCAAATTCTCTATGGTTATGAATGATTATAATACTAAAACAAAGCACTGGTCGCTCTAGAAATCTTTCAAGTGCATTTTATTCTTTTCTTTTTTACTTATCTTATTAAAGTTTACAGAACTTTATGTAAGTTTTATTAGTAAACTAGGATCAGCAAATATTTATAAAATATTGGCCTAACTATTAGCACAGCTCATTTTGTTTTAGCCTGGTTGCTAGTGTAGCTAAGTTAGAATATTTTATAGACCTTAAGCCTAGCTGTAACCATGACCCATAGATTTAATGTATCACTAGTTGTTTGGTCATTGGTGCACTTATGGGTCACAGCAGCTAATAATTTTTTTTTATTTCCAACTAAAATATAAAATAAAACCAGAAAAAGTTCTTCACTTAATGATATAAATGGGAATAGTAAAATCGTAATAATCTGTCTACTTTCACCCCTGTAATTTCTTAAAGAGCACTCAGTGCCTGTCAAATGTCACTTATGACATTTCCTTTTATTTGTTTGTCTATGTATAACTACACTTACTGAAGCTAACCTTTTTTTTAAATTGGAATTAATAAGTGTCTCTTTTCTTGTTAAAGATTTATTCATTCTTGGGCTTTAAATGATTTGTGTAAGTACTTATTGAGAAAATAGTTAATCAATTTATTGCTGTGCATTAAGTTAGTAACATAATGATACACATAAGCCTCACTGACTTAGCCACTTTTCCCTTAGCTTTACCAATGATTTCCCCTGACAAAAGCTTCTTTCTTGTGTAAACATCATACAACACTGCAGTTTTTAGACTCTTTTTGTGTTTTGTGTGTGTGTCCAGGAAGTTTGGGGACTAGTGGTGGTGTGGAGACACAGCAACTTACCTGAGTGATTATTTGATGGACTGGTCTTTGATTAGTGTTATCTTAGTACCTGAATAAAAACTATCTTAATGAAAATTTGCATTGCCTGAGATGTTGAAATTGTGTACCTGTAACTTAATGAGACTGTATGACAATATACTCAACCTGTCTACAGGACTATATAACAATATACTCAACCTACCTAAAGGACTATATAACAATATACTCAACCTACTTACTGGACTATATAACAATATATTCAACCTATCGACAGGACTATATAACAATATACTCAACCTATCTACAGGACTATATAACAATATACTCAATCTACCTTCAGGACTATATAACAATATACTCAAACTATCTTCAGAACTATTGAACAATATACTCAACCTATTATATAACAATATACTCAACCTATCTACAGGACTATATAAGAATATACTCAACCTATTATATAACAACAATATACTCAACCTACCTACAGGGCTCTATAAGAATATACTCAACCTACTTACTGGACTATATAACAATATACTGAACCTACCATCATCATTAAATAACAGGTTACTTGATGCATCTACAAAAATATTTGACTGATATCAGAAAGAAATGAAACCATACACGGACTCAATCTACCATTAAGTTAGTTATGTTTTGTAATGACCTTTTGTTTGCCCACATGTAATCTGTGAATTATTTTCTCATGTTTGGTATGGTGTTGAGGCTGCTAAAAAACGTATCACTAATGAATATATCATGTAGCTACGGCTGAATAATGTTGCTGTAAAATAATGGTGTGTGTATGTGTGAGGTAAAGTTTGCACTCTTGAAGTTGTGTTGATTCATCTGGGAAGGGAATGTGTACACTTGGGCTGTCTGTAGGTCGACGGATGGACAGCTGATTAAATGTAACTTGTGACGTCATCAGCCATATCAGCACAGCACGGGGTCGTCGCTTTCCTTGCTGCGCTTGTATAGGTAGGCTGGTCTAGATGGTTCGTGTCTAGCACATAGAGGGTTCGTGTCTAGCACATAGAGGGTTCGTGTCTAGCACATAGAGGGTTCGTGTCTAGCGCATAGAAGGTTCGTGTCTAGCACATAGAGGGTTCGTGTCTAGCACATAGAGGGTTCGTGTCTATCACATAGAGGGTTCGTGTCTAGCACATAGAGGGTTCGTGTCTATCACATAGAGGGTTCGTGTCTAGCGCATAGAGGGTTCGTGTCTAGCACATAGAGGGTTCGTGTCTAGCACATAGAGGGTTCGTGTCCCACTTGTATAGGTAGGCTGGTCTAGAGGGTTCGTGTCTAGCACATAGAGGGTTCGTGTCTAGCGCATAGAGGGTTCGTGTCTAGCACATAGAGGGTTCGTGTCTAGCGCATAGAGGGTTCGTGTCTAGCACATAGAGGGTTCGTGTCTAGCACATAGAGGGTTCGTGTCTAGCGCATAGAGGGTTCGTGTCTAGCACATAGAGGGTTCGTGTCTAGCGCATAGAGGGTTCGTGTCTAGCACATAGAGGGTTCGTGTCTAGCACATAGAGGGTTCGTGTCTAGCACATAGAGGGTTCGTGTCTAGCGCATAGAGGGTTCGTGTCTAGCGCATAGAGGGTTCGTGTCTAGCACATAGAGGGTTCGTGTCTAGCGCATAGAGGGTTCGTGTCTAGCACATAGAGGGTTCGTGTCTAGCACATAGAGGGTTCGTGTCTAGCGCATAGAGGGTTCGTGTCTAGCACATAGAGGGTTCGTGTCTAGCACATAGAGGGTTCGTGTCCCACTTGTATGGGTAGGCTGGTCTAGAGGGTTCGTGTCTAGCACATAGAGGGTTCGTGTCTAGCACATAGAGGGTTCGTGTCCCACTTGTATAGGTAGGCTGGTCTAGAGGGTTCGTGTCTAGCACATAGAGGGTTCGTGTCTAGCGCATAGAGGGTTCGTGTCTAGCACATAGAGGGTTCGTGTCTAGCACATAGAGGGTTCGTGTCTAGCACATAGAGGGTTCGTGTCTAGCACATAGAGGGTTCGTGTCTAGCGCATAGAGGGTTCGTGTCTAGCACATAGAGGGTTCGTGTCTAGCGCATAGAGGGTTCGTGTCTAGCACATAGAGGGTTCGTGTCTAGCACATAGAGGGTTCGTGTCCCACTTGTATAGGTAGGCTGGTCTAGAGGGTTCGTGTCTAGCACATAGAGGGTTCGTGTCTAGCACATAGAGGGTTCGTGTCTAGCACATAGAGGTTACGTTTCTAGCACATAGAGGGTTCGTGTCTAGCACTTAGAGGGTTTGAGCCCCACTTTAGGGTCCTATCCTTGCTCTTGTTCAACAGGTAGGTCTTAGTCTTGCTCTTTTTATTCTTTTTCTGTACATAAAAGTTTGTGTGTACATGGTAGTGTACTTAAATTGTCGCTATGCCCATGGCGGTGTGTGCGCATATTTTGTGAGTATAGCGGTGCTAGTAAACATGGTATGTGTGGGTATATGTTGTGAGTATAGCCGTGCTAGTAAACATGGTATGTGTGGGTATATGTTGTGAGTATAGCCGTGCTAGTAAACATGGTATGTGTGGGTATATGTTGTGAGTATAGCCGTGCTAGTAAACATGGTATGTGTGGGTATATGTTGTGAGTATAGCCGTGCTAGTAAACACGGTATGTGTGGGTATATGCTGTGAGTATAGCCGTGCTAGTAAACATGGTATGTGTGGGTATATGTTGTGAGTATAGCCGTGCTAGTAAACATGGTATGTGTGGGTATATGTTGTGAGTATAGCCGTGCTAGTAAACACGGTGTGTGTGGGTATATGTTGTGAGTATAGCCGTGCTAGTAAACACGGTATGTGTGGGTATATGTTGTGAGTATAGCCGTGCTAGTAAACATGGTATGTGTGGGTATATGTTGTGAGTATAGCCGTGCTAGTAAACACGGTATGTGTGGGTATATGTTGTGAGTATAGCCGTGCTAGTAAACATGGTATGTGTGGGTATATGTTGTGAGTATAGCCGTGCTAGTAAACATGGTATGTGTGGGTATATGTTGTGAGTATAGCCGTGCTAGTAAACACGGTGGTGTGTGGGTATATGTTGTGAGTATAGCCGTGCTAGTAAACACGGTGGTGTGTGGGTATATGTTGTGAGTATAGCCGTGCTAGTGAACACGGTGTGTGACGAGACGGTGTGTAGAAGCGTGTACTTGTAGCTCGGCTAAGAGGTCCCATTAACCAGCGAGAGATCGTGGCTGTGATAAAGCATATCTTGGTCAGCACACCGCCCGTCACTCGGTCCGTCCTCCCCACCTCCCAACACCGCGGCCTTCCCTGAACAAAGCCGTCCTCAGAATTTTTCCATTGCAGCCGTTGATATCCTCGCACCATCGGGCCGACACGACCCCGTTTTTAGGAGCCAGAGAATACAATCTTCTAGCTACATGAACGCAGTACTTGAGTTGGTTCAGTGCATCAGCACTTGCTGCCTTCCCACAATAATGACGTTCGGCAGCTGGGGCGGGGTCTGACATGGGTTGTTGGAATCAGGGAATGTCTAGACAGCCACCACCACCAATTGTTTGAAGTTGACCAGCCTGACTAGTGCTGTTTTTACTGCAGTTGTGTACTTGATGAACTTTGCATCAAGTTAACTTGATGAACCTTCCCGGAATTTGTTTCAATCATAAAGACAGACGTCCTCACTTAGCCGTGTTGGCTCGTGAGTGGTGCAGATGTGTTACTTAATGATAGATCACACATCGCCTGTTGTAGAGGATGGGTACTAGCATAGTTTGAGAATCTGCGACCATGGAGGGCAGTAAGTAAACACGCATTTAAGCCGATGTTATTGTTGTCGCGCTATGCCAATAGCGGTTCCCAGAAAAAAGCATCATCGAAAAACTGCGCAACGGAAAACTGCGCAAACTAATTATATCAGTACTTTTAATTTTGCCATATTTCGTGGAAATATGTTGTATAATGCTACAATATAGATGTAGGAACTCTTTGTTTATGTCTATAAACGCTCGATTTAAGAAAATAAAAATGCATTTGCGAACTTTTTTTGTGCACAGTTTTCTTTCCGGTGTCCGCCAAAAGCAATTAAAGCTGTTTAAAATATAGGCTATCGACTATCAATTTTCACCCGTAATTATTTGCTCGGTGGGAGAAGGTGACTAAAGTAGTGTATGTGGTGATCTCTTGGTCACCTTTTTGTAAAGGAGATGATTCGAGCTTGGTCGGGGGAACTAATTCTAGCAATGGTCACGGGAACTAATTTTAGCAATGGTCACGGGAACTAATTCTAGCAATGGTCACGGGAACTAATTTTAGCAATGGTCACGGGAACTAATTCTAGCAATGGTCACGGGAACTAATTTTAGCAATGGTCACGGGAACTAATTCTAGCAATGGTCACGGAAACTAATTCTAGCAATGGTCACGGAAACTAATTCGAGCTTGGTTAGGGAACTAATTCGAGCTTGGTCAAGGGAACTAATTCGAGCTTGGTTAGGGAACCAATTGTTGTAACCCTTGAATACCTGTGACGGTGTTGTTACCAGGAAGACAAATCTGTGACAGGCTGGCTGAGGTGTGTTACCAGGAACATACACACGGGGGGGGGGATGTTCCCTCTATTGTCACATGCAGTGTGTAGCTAGCCACCGATGATGTAACTTCATATCTCTTAAGTGTGCCAGCAGTCCCTCTAATGTCACATACAGTGTGTAGCCAGCCCCTGACGATGTAACGTCATATCTCTTAAGTGTGCCAGCAGTCCCTCTAATGTCACATACAGTGTGTAGCTAGCCCCTGACGATGTAACGTCATATCTCTTAAGTGTGTCAGCAGTCCCTCTAATGTCACATACAGTGTGTAGCCAGCCCCTGACGATGTAACGTCATATCTCTTAAGTGTGCCAGCAGTCCCTCTATTGTCACATGCAGTGTGTAGCAAGCCACTGATGATGTAACTTCATATCTCTTGAGTGTGCCAGCAGTGGACTTTGTAGCTTGAGCGTCACCATTAGCTCAGAGCACATGTGTTGTTTCTGTGGTCAGCTTACAATGACACGACTGGGGTCAGAGCACGCGTGTAATGAGGCGGCTGTTGCAGTCTTTGTGTGGCGTGTTGTCATAATACGTGTTCAAAAACGTTCACAAATTCGGACACGTCAGTAAATGTTTATTGTTATCATTCGATTTTGTCTCACTATAAAGTTGTTTCTTTCAATCGTGTTTTCTCTCTGTAATTGTTACAATAACGACATACATGGAACAGTTTCCACTTTCCTATATCTTTCTCATCACTCCCTAATGGTTCACATCCTAATGTTAAGACAACTATACCATAGACATGCTATCATTCACCTGCTATGCCAGGGGCTGACTTAAGGACCGTCATAAATAACATACATGTACAAACAATTACACAACACATTCACTCAAAGGCTGGACATATATTGTGCTCGATTCATGGTCAGTTACATTTGCACAACTTTTATAACCAGCAGTTATTTGCTGAATTATTAAAACTAGTGGCTAATAGTAAAATTATTGTCCGTAAAGTGTGTCTATGAAAACCCTCGTCTGCTTAGTGTGGTCATTAAAAGAATAAAGAAAAGCATAAATCTGCGTGCCAGTAGATATGTAATAAGTGTTGTACATTTGGCTGGGTGCCTGGTAACCCAAGCCCCATTGCGTAGCAGCGAGATTACAGCATTGATTTAATGGCTTCCTCGCGCTCAAAGAATCTCTTTATTTGGGCGGTGCTCGCTCTAATGGGAGGCTCTACCGTAGGTCTGCTGATGCCTTTTACAGGTCTTACATTGATTTTATACCTGTGTTTAATTGGGTGTCAAACGGTTTTAAGGTTGCCAGTACATCCTTGTGCGATTTTATGCTTTAATTGACAAGTAGGTGTGCTGCCTGTAAATTATCGACTCGTTTTAAATTGCATTTATTGATTAGTTGTTTTCCTTCTTTGATCACTAGATCTAGCTGATGTTAATTTCAACATTTTTAATAAGGATGCGGTTATTCCGCGTGATTCTCTTGGTTGCGGTTAGTTCTTCTAGTGATGATAGTGTCGGATTAGGCTAGATCTTCTAGTGATGATAGTGTCGGATTAGGCTAGTTCTTCTAGTGATGATTGTGTCGGATTAGGCTAGTTCTACTAGTGATTGTGTTGGACACAGCTAGCTCTACAAGTGATTGTGTTGGACACAGCTAGCTCTACTAGTGATTGTGTTGGACACAGCTAGCTCTACTAGTGATTGTGTTAGCTCTACTAGTGATTGTGTTGGACACTAGCTAGCTCTACTAGTGATTGTGTGGGACACAGCTCTACTAGTGATTGTGTTGGACACAGCTAGCTCTACTAGTGATTGTGTTGGACACTAGCTAGCTCTACTAGTGATTGTGTGGGACACAGCTAGCTCTACTAGTGATTGTGTTGGACACAGCTAGCTCTACTAGTGATTGTGTGGGACACAGCTAGCTCTACTAGTGATTGTGTTGGACACAGCTAGCTCTACTAGTGATTGTGTTGGACACAGCTCTACTAGTGATTGTTTGACGTGTGACATCCTGCAAGTGACCGCAGCAGTGCCGGCAGGTTTTACGACCAGCGCGGTTAGACAATGGCTTTAATGACAATGTCTGGAAACTTTCGCCTGACAAATCTGCTCTATGTCCGGCGGTCAGGTATCCATGGAGCGTCCATGGTTACCGTGACGTGTCGGATGACGAGAGATTATTAGCGCGGTGACCAGCCGTCCGTCAGGCGATGGCGTGACCGTCGAGCCAGCATCGGCCGGATACCCGGTCCATCAGGGCTCTGGTACCACCAGACAACAGCCTGCTCCACGCCGCTTCATTCAAATCTCATTTGACTGACTTGTCATTAGTCAGACAGAGATCCTCTCCTGTTCGCTGGCGTGTCAGGTGTTTGTTGGTACTGTGGTTTTTCTAATCACTAGTTTGGTGATGGCGAGTTTTAAGTGATGTTAGTTACGGTACGGTGGTTTCGATAATGTGGTAATGGTTTCACTGTCACTACTTAAGTGGTAGTGTGGTTTGGTTAGTTTTCCGACTAGTTTGGTGGTAGAGTGGTTTGGTTAGTTTACCGACTAGTTTGGTGGTATAGTGGTTTGGTTTACACTATTTACAGTCTGTTGACATTCGTCATATCTATCTGCTCACTTACTTGATTATACTCCTGGTTTAGGAATGTCTTGAGATGAAAGACTGCATGAGGTTAACTTTATAACACAGGTGTGTTAACCATTTCATGGTCAGCTTTGGTCAGCTTGTGTCCTGGCCACCTTCAGGTCATTGTCATCACAGGTCAAACACCTCACTAGGTGCTCACTTTTGGACTTGGTGTAGTGATGACGTGTCCCAAATCTAAGTTTGTGGTTAGCATACTGGATGAAACAGTCTCCCACCTGTATAGATCAGCGGTTGTCCGTCTCGGTTGGCTGCTCGCCTCGAGTGGATCTGTACGGTAGGTGGCTGTCACGCTTGGCTGCACCTGAAGCTGGACACTAATGCAAATAAGCCGGGACAATAGCCAGGCCCTGGAGCTGGGTCAACCGTGACGCAGGAGCTTGGTCACCTGTACCGCCGTGTTGTACTGGGGTAGACAACGGTGTCACATTCTCAGATCGAGTTACTCTGGAGGAAAACCTCGCTCCACTCCGTCTATGGTACACGGAGATATCATCTTGTGTCCTAGTCTAGTGACTGCTGCAGCGTGCGTTAGTTCACTTACTGTTACCGTCTCTTTGCGTGCTGCTAGTGTATGACAAGGGATGTCTTTCCTGTGCTTCTAGTGTCTGTTACTGCACGGTATTTCTTGTGCTTTTAGTGGACGATCGTTGTTTATTCAAGTTTCGGCATCTTAACGATTCAATCACCCGAGTTCTTGTTGTTGTTTTTAATTTAGGAAACTTTTTATTCAAGGCCTATGTTGTTTTCATACACTTTGAATAGGTGAAACGATCATCAGTTTCTGGTATCTGAAACTTCTCCTGTTGATATCAAGTGTGTAAGGTATGACGTGTATGTGGCAACACCACATTCACTCATGTGGCTGAACTTAAAATCTAATGCTCTTTCAACCGGCGGGTGTCTTAAGCTTATCTCGAAAGACTGTTTTAGAAATACATCTTTTTTTATCCGAGAAAAAGCCTTCGAAACATTTGGATTTTTGTACTTTGATTTGGCGTTGCTTATTGTTTAAATCAAATTCGTTGTATAGTACTTTCCGTTTTTCTTTTCCGCATTCTTTTTTTTTTATTATTCACCGTTCCGTTTATTAAAGTTGTTTAAATTATGATGGATGTCTCTAGACATTCGGCACCGTTGTTAGCTTGAACGTGTTTTTAAACAGCCCCGTATGTGTCGGTAGATAAAGCTGCAGATCCAGACATAAATAGCCGTGTGTTTGAACGGTAGAGCTGTATTCAGATGGTCTATGGATACACCTGGGCTAGCTGGTTAAACTGTGGACGGTCGGCAGCTGTTTGACCAGCAGCACTTAGGACGGCTCACTCAGGACAGACATGCCATACAAGTAAGTTAGGCGGCTTGGCTGTGTTCTATACTCGATAGTTTCTCTTTTACCCTCATTAATCTAGAGTTTGCTGACCACTGCTGCTTTACTAAGGTAAGGTTATTGAAAGGCTCGCAGACTAATCATGTTAAAAACATGCAACTGGGTTTGACATTACCCCCCCCTCCCCATTACTCCCACCATTAATTATCATATCAATGACCACTCGTCTGTCCATCCCCTACCCCCTCCTGATAATCCCCGCCCCCACCCTTGAGAATGCCTATCACATGTTACTGGTTAAGTGAGTGACCCGTCATTCTATGGAATGCCACACCAGGAACCTGGAAAATGTAGATTGAGCCTATTTTATATTTAGACCATTTTCTTAACCTATGACTAACCATAACCCAAACATTATCAGAGGTAAGATATAGTGTTAGGATTACGTTTATTATTATTGTGTAATTAACAGGGGAATAATATCCTACTTCAGTAATTGATAGAAGTAATGTCCATCTCCAGTAATTGCTCTAGTAATTAACAGAGGGCTAGTGTCTTCGTCCATTGAACTACTTCGTTTACTGGCCACATTGAACGTTATTCCTAACATTGAAATAGTAGGCTGTTGGTCGTGTCAACAGTTCTCTCATCAAGATCAGTGTTTTAATTTTTAACATTGACAAACGTTTTTTTTTATCTTCAATCATGACATCGCCTAGATGTTCCCATGAATCCACGATATTTGCGCCCTCCGGCTGTGTAAATTAGCGGCGATGGCGGTAGACATTTTGGACGGTGACCTTAGCTTCAGGTGTATATTAAAAGGTAGAGGTAGCTCTTGATCTAGGCGACCAACCTGTTGGCCAATCGGTGACCGGCCTGTTGACCAATCGTTGACCTTTTGAGTGGAGATTAGATCAAAATGGGGGTACTGGCTGCCATTTGGTTGACCCCACAAGTAAAATGTAACTAGCTGGCCTTGTGTTACTTTACGGTCATGTGTGTAAGGGTGTTACGACGTAAATCCGTGTTGCATGATGGCCTAGCGATATGACTGAACTATTGGTATAAAGAATGGTTTTAACTGAACCAATGGTATAAGGAATGGTTTTAACTGAAGTATTGATATACGGAATGTTTTTAACATAAAAATAACTTTTAAGAGTAAAAAACTAAATCAAACGCTTTAGATACAAAGAGGAAAAAACATTGACAAAAAAAAAACATAAAAAATCTCCTGTTAAAACAAAATGTCCCATTAAAATAGCTGTGAAAAAAAAGTTCCCATGAGACACTATCGCCTGTCTGTCGTGTCTAGCTTACACTTAATGAAGATGATTGATCGTATACAGCTCGCGTTAAACTCGCTCCTCTCATAACGTCACCATACAATAGATATGTTCCAATCATTTTTTCAAATATTTCAACATGTTTCTTTTTAATATATTCAGTGGTTGCCTTGCTTGATATGTTTTTGTAACTTATCTGAGTTGCGTTCTCTAAAAGCTAACATTAGGGTGTTTGTTGTTGTCCGCCAAACGTCCATATGGTTTAGTTGCTGACCTCGCACATAGTTGGCGCTGATGGCAGGAAGACAGTAGCGTTTGATTACTTCCGGCGGATGGCCTATCGATTAGTGGTCAGGGATCATGGCTAACTAGGCATGTGAAGCCTACTAAAGGACTACTTAGTGACCCCACCCCTGATGTGGACGTCACAAAAATCATGATTTTTAAAAATGTTTTCTTGTAAATGGACACCAAACCCACAAACATCACACAAACATACACATACAATTAGACTTTTTGTGGACGTCATAAATAGATGACCCCCCATAGGGGAGAATTCTACATATCTTCCTGTCTTTCGCCATCCTGTATAACTCGATATAAATAAATATTTCCAATGGATTCTAGTTTTGTGTAGCCCCTGACTCTATTCTTATGGTTCCCCTGACTTTTGCCACCGATGACCGAGATTTTGTGAGCAACCTTTTAGCCATGTTGTACTAAAGCCGCCATAAATGTGAACGCTGCATGAACTGTCATTAGCTGGTCGTAACTTATCAGGTAAATCGTCTGGCCTGCCCGTGTGGCTGGATATCTGCTTTTCCAATGACGCACTTCCGCTTTCTCCAGCAAAGTTTCCATTAGAGCATTAAAGTCGGTTAGGTTTAAGCTCTGGCTGTCACGTGACTCCAGCCATCCACACATGACTGCCTGTACTAAAGTGAAAGAGCTAAACTTGGAGTTAACCTTTCTCTCCACCCAGCCAACAGTACGTGTGATCAACTGGCAAAATACAAAGCTCAGCACAAGTTCAGTGCATTGGCCATGCTTCAGTGGTTGGCTTAACACAGCTATTTATAACCCAACTTAGTAGAATGTTTAATCCTATCAAAAGTCGTGACCTTTCACCTTGAGATATTCAAGGTTCGTAGGGAAGATTTCTTTGTGTAGGGCCCTGTTACGTGTAGATGCTGTAATCATTTAGCATTTTTGTCCTGGTCTATCACTTGCTAGTGATACCAGGTCTATCACTGGCCAGTGTACTAATGACCCATGTAAGACTGACACCACTGACCCATGTAAGAATGACACCACTGACCCATGTAAGAATGACACCACTGACCCATGTAAGATTGACCCACTGATCCATGTAAGAATGACACCACTAACCCATGTAAGATTGACCCACTGATCCATGTAAGATTGACACCACTGACCCATGTAAGATTGACCCACTGACCCATGTAAGATTGACCCAATGACCCATGTAAGACTGACACCACTGACCCATGTAAGATTGACACCACTGACCCATGTAATATTGACCCACTAACCCATGTAAGATTGATCCACTGACCCATATAAAATAACCCATGTAAGATTGACCCACTGATCCATGTAAGATTGACACCACTGACCCATGTAAGACTGACACCACTGACCCATGTAAGATTGACACCACTGACCCGTGTAAGGTTGACCCACTGACCCATGTAAGATTGACACCACTGACCCATGTAAGGTTGACCCACTGACCCATGTAAGATTGACACCACTGACCCGTGTAAAAATGACCCATGTAATATTGACCCACTGACCCATGTAAAAATGACCCGTGTATTACAGGAACACAGAGAAGCGCAAAGAAAAGTCTCGAGATGCCGCACGCTGTAGACGAGGGAAGGAGACGGAGGTCTTCATGGAACTCTCCAACTGTCTGCCCATGGCCGAGAGCATATCCAGTCAGCTGGACAAGGCATCCGTCATGAGACTGTCCATCAGCATGCTAAAGATTTACAATATTCTCAACAACACTTTCTACAAATCTGGTAAGTGATCTAGTCTTTACTACCATAATAGATTCTTCAAGTTAACTTATGAAGGTTGATTGAATGTGCCACTGTTGCTTGCAATGTTGAGCATATTTTTAAAGTCTTTTATTTAGCTTGCTGAGTATGTTTGTCTGTCTGGTGTAGCTCTGCAGATGTTGGAATCTAAATTTAAACCACTCGTCCGATTGAGCTGTCATTTGGCTCAGTGGTAGATAGTGGCGACAATATGTGAATATCGAATTTTTATCTAATTATTTAGACAATTAGTCATTAAAAATTTAATTTTAAAATAACTAATTTCAATAATAAAAGGAGAAATAACAAGATTTTTAAAAATACTAGAGATGGCTGGATCAAGTACAGTCGCGGCTGATAAATTCGAAAAAGGCTCGAGTTCAAACTCTCTGGCAGATTAGGCTCGATCCTTTCCAACACTAAAAATTAAGAATGAAGAAGTTGTCCAAGAAGTGGGTCGTGTAGACCAATATTTGGGTCAGGGTCACGATGTATGTTGGCAGTTGTCCCAGAAGTTGGTCGTGTAGACCCGCCTCAGGGTCACGATGTATGTTGGCAGTTGTCCAAGAAGTGGGTCATGTAGACCCGCCTCAGGGTCACGATGTATGTTGGCAGTTGTCCAAGAAGTGGGTCGTGTAGACCCGCCTCAGGGTCACGATGTATGTTGGCAGTTGTCCAAGAAGTGGGTCATGTAGACCAATATTTGGGTCAGGGTCACGATGTATGTTGGCAGTTGTCCCAGAAGTGGGTCGTGTAGACCAATATTTGGGTCAGGGTCACGATGTATGTTGGCAGTTGTCCAAGAAGTGGGTCATGTAGACCAATATTTGGGTCAGGGTCACGATGTATGTTGGCAGTTGTCCCAGAAGTGGGTCGTGTAGACCCGCCTCAGGGTCACGATGTATGTTGGCAGTTGTCCCAGAAGTGGGTCGTGTAGACCCGCCTCAGGGTCACGATGTATGTTGGCAGTTGTCCAAGAAGTGGGTCATGTAGACCAATATTTGGGTCAGGGTCACGATGTATGTTGGCAGTTGTCCCAGAAGTGGGTCGTGTAGACCCGCCTCAGGGTCACGATGTATGTTGGCAGTTGTCCCAGAAGTGGGTCGTGTAGACCCGCCTCAGGGTCACGATGTATGTTGGCAGTTGTCCCAGAAGTGGGTCGTGTAGACCCGCCTCAGGGTCACGATGTATGTTGGCAGTTGTCCCAGAAGTGGGTCGTGTAGACCCGCCTCAGGGTCACGATGTATGTTGGCAGTTGTCCAAGAAGTGGGTCATGTAGACCAATATTTGGGTCAGGGTCACGATGTATGTTGGCAGTTGTCCCAGAAGTGGGTCATGTAGACCAATATTTGGGTCAGGGTCACGATGTATGTTGGCAGTTGTCCAAGAAGTTGGTCGTGTAGACCCGCCTCAGGGTCACGATGTATGTTGGCAGTTGTCCAAGAAGTGGGTCATGTAGACCAATATTTGGGTCAGGGTCACGATGTATGTTGGCAGTTGTCCAAGAAGTGGGTCGTGTAGACCCGCCTCAGGGTCACGATGTATGTTGGCAGTTGTCCAAGAAGTGGGTCGTGTAGACCCGCCCCAGGGTCACGATGTATGTTGGCAGTTGTCCAAGAAGTGGGTCGTGTAGACCCGCCTCAGTGTCACGATGTATGTTGGCAGTTGTCCAAGAAGTGGGTCATGTAGACCAATATTTGGGTCAGGGTCACGATGTATGTTGGCAGTTGTCCAAGAAGTGGGTCGTGTAGACCCGCCTCAGTGTCACGATGTATGTTGGCAGTTGTCCAAGAAGTGGTCGTGTAGACCCGCCTCAGGGTCACGATGAGCGCCCATTAACCGAGTCTGGTATCTAAATGGGAGGGGTGCGTATCTCGCGACCAGCCCAGTGAAACTATCGGATGGCAAAATACAGGCAGGTGGAGATAACCGCTGGCTACACAAGGTTTCTCACGTTGGTCGTCTTGATCTGCCCTCACCTGTTGAATGGGGAGGCTCTAAGCTTCAGAGATCCCTCACTGGTCTTAGCTCTAGAATGGTGAAGGTTGTTAAAGGCGGGGTGGTTTAAACCTGACTTTATAAAAATAATTTTCTTCATCGTTGGTAGAAATTTCAGAAGCTTGGCGCACCATAACTTGTCTAATACATAAAGTGGTCGTGCCATCCAGTGGGGTCACTGACTCTAGCAGTGTTGGCCAGATAAAGTGGTCGTGCCATCCAGTGGGGTCACTGACTCTAGCAGTGTTGGCCAGATAAAGTGATCGTGCCATCCATCCAGTGGGGTCACTGACTCCAGCCGTGTTGGCCAGATAAAGTGGTCGTGCCATCCAGTGGGGTCACTGACTCCAGCCGTGGTGGCCAGATAAAGTGGTCGTGCCATCCATCCAGTGGGGTCACTGACTCCAGCAGTGTTGGCCAGATAAAGTGGTCGTGCCATCCAGTGGGGTCACTGACTCCAGCCGTGTTGGCCAGATAAAGTGGTCGTGCCATTCAGTGGGGTCACTGACTCCAGCAGTGTTGGCCAGATAAAGTGGTCGTGCCATCCAGTGGGGTCACTGACTCCAGCCGTGTTGGCCAGATAAAGTGGTCGTGCCATTCAGTGGGGTCACTGACTCTAGCAGTGTTGGCCAGATAAAGTGGTCGTGCCATCCAGTGGGGTCACTGACTCCAGCCGTGTTGGCCAGATAAAGTGGTCGTGCCATTCAGTGGGGTCACTGACTCCAGCAGTGTTGGCCAGATAAAGTGGTCGTGCCATCCAGTGGGGTCACTTTATCTAGCCGTGTTGGCCAGATAAAGTGGTCGTGCCATTCAGTGGGGTCACTCTTTCTAGCAGTGTTGGCCAGATAAAGTGGTCGTGCCATCCAGTGGGGTCACTGACTCTAGCAGTGTTGGCCAGATAAAGTGGTCGTGCCATCCAGTGGGGTCACTGACTCCAGCAGTGTTGGCCAGATAAATTGGTCGTGCCATCCAGTGGGGTCACTGACTCCACCAGTGTAGGTGTTTTACCAACTTGTCATCTAATGTAACATCTCCATTTACTTTGTGTGTCGCTAATGGCGGCTTGTGATGAGTTTTTAATCTACTCGTTTAGTTAATGAGTCTTTAGCGTGTAGGTTGAACGTAGGACTAATGTCGACATTCGTCAGGACAGTGGTTTTGTTGACTGGCTCTGTTGTCGCTAGCAATTCATACCGCGACCTTCCTATTTTCACACACACGGGGGTAGATCTTAGGTGAATCTCCTCTCACACAGAGTGAAGATCCCCGGGACTCTAAGGCACAGACCCGCCCGCCGTCTCTACATTTTCCTTATCATCCGACATACACAAGATTTATACCTGTTTCTAATCCAGCTATTGCCAGCTTTACTCTTGTCCTGTGTGTGCAAGCATCAAAACTTTATCAACTCTGTGTGTAGTTCTATCAGAGGCGGATCAAAACTTGCCTCTATCGACTGTGTGTGTGTATAGCTCTATCAGGGGCGGATCAAACCTTGCCTCTATCAACTGTGTGTGTGTGTGTAATTCTATCAGGGGCGGATCAAACCTTGCCTCTATTGACTGTGTCTGTGTAGCTCTATCAGGGGCGGATCAAACCTTGCCTCTATTGACTGTGTCTGTGTAGCTCTATCAGGGGCGGATCAAACCTTGCCTCTATTGACTGTGTCTGTGTAGCTCTATCAGGGGCGGATCAAACCTTGCCTCTGTTGACTGTGTCTGTGTAGCTCTATCAGGGGCGGATCAAACCTTGCCTCTATTGACTGTGTCTGTGTAGCTCTATCAGGGGCGGATCAAACCTTGCCTCTATTGACTGTCTGTGTAGCTCTATCAGGGGCGGATCAAACCTTGCCTCTATTGACTGTGTCTGTGTAGCTCTATCAGGGGCGGATCAAACCTTGCCTCTATCAACTGTGTGTGTGTGTGTGTAGTTCTATCAGGGGCGGATCAATCCTTGCCTCTATTGACTGTGTCTGTGTAGCTCTATCAGGGGCGGATCAAACCTTGCCTCTATTGACTGTGTCTGTGTAGCTCTATCAGGGGCGGATCAAACCTTGCCTCTATTGACTGTCTGTGTAGCTCTATCAGGGGCGGATCAAAACTTGCCTCAATCGACTGTTTGTGTGTGTGTGTGTAGCTCTACCAGAGGCGTATCAAAACTTGCCTCTATCGACTGTTTGTGTGTGTAGCTCTACCAGAGGCGTATCAAAACTTGCCTCTATCGACTGTTTGTGTGCGTGTGTGTAGCTCTACCAGAGGCGGATCAAAACTTGCCTCTATCGACTGTTTGTGTGCGTGTGTGTAGCTCTACCAGAGGCGGATCAAAACTTGCCTCTATCGACTGTTTGTGTGTGTAGCTCTGCCAGAGGCGTATCAAAACTTGCCTCTATCGACTGTTTGTGTGCGTGTGTGTAGCTCTACCAGAGGCGTATCAAAACTTGCCTCTATCGACTGTTTGTGTGCGTGTGTGTAGCTCTACCAGAGGCGGATCAAAACTTGCCTCTATCGACTGTTTGTGTGTGTAGCTCTACCAGAGGCGTATCAAAACTTGCCTCTATCGACTGTTTGTGTGCGTGTGTGTAGCTCTACCAGAGGCGTATCAAAACTTGCCTCTATCGACTGTTTGTGTGCGTGTGTGTAGCTCTACCAGAGGCGTATCAAAACTTGCCTCTATCGACTGTTTGTGTGTGTAGCTCTATCAGAGGCGGATCAAAACTTGCCTCTATCGACTGTTTGTGTGTGTAGCTCTATCAGAGGCGGATCAAAACTTGCTTCTATCGACTGTGTGTGTGTAGTTCCGTCAGAGGCGGATCAGAGGCACCTCCTATACTCAGCCCTGCTTGTCCGTGTGTTATTTGGTCCCACATTGAACAGTGCAACTCAGACGGCCTGAGTTGAAAGGTCAAAATAATTTGCTAACAGCTTCTAACAACTTTGTCATTTCCTATAGGCAATAGGTGTTGCTAATGGTGTGTGATAGGCAATAGGTGTTGTTGCTGATGACGTGTGATAGGCAATAGGTGTTGTTGCTGGTGGTGTGTGGTCAGACTATAGGCAATAGGTGTTGTTGCTGATGGTGTGTGGTCAGACTATAGGCAATAGGTGTTGTTGCTGATGGTGTGTGGTCAGACTATAGGCAATAGGTGTTGATGTTGATGGTGTGTGATAGGCAATAGGTGTTGTTGCTGATGGTGTGTGATAGGCAATAGGTGTTGTTGCTGGTGGTGTGTGGTCAGACTATAGGCAATAGGTGTTGTTGCTGGTGGTGTGTGGTCAGACTATAGATCAGGGTACACACTGACACATGTCAGCGGGTCTACACACTGACACATGTCAGCAAGTCTACACACTGACACATGTCAGCGGGTCTACACACTGACACATGTCAGCGGGTCTACACACTGACACATGTCAGCGGGTCTACACACTGACACATGTCAGCGGGTCTACACACTGACACATGTCAGCGGGGCTACACACAGACACATGTCAGTGGGTCTACACACTGACACATGTCAACGGGGCTACACACTGACACATGTCAGCGGGGCTACTCACTGACACATGTCAGCGGGTCTACACACTGACACATGTCAGCGGGACTACACACTGACACATGTCAGCGGGGCTACACACTGACACATGTCAGCGGGACTACACACTGACACATGTCAGCGGGAGGCAGATACTACTCAACACACGTACTTAAAAAACCCGAGCAGTTGTGAAGGCCGTTTTATCAGTTCTGACCCACATTAGTCGCGAGTTGACCTGGTCCATGGAGCTGGCCACTGATACACTGATAGGAGACTTGTTTTCCCCAAAACATTGCCTGAACCCAACAACTGACCCCCCCCCCCCTCCATCCCTCCACGGGTGCTGCTCCTGACGAGTACGTCAGCATGAAGGAGGGGCTAAAGGGAATAGAGGCTCAGTTGTTGTTTTAATCCGTGTTTTGTCCTACCCCGGCATGTCCTACCCCGGCATGTCCTACCCCGGCATGTCCTACCCTACCTATATTTATTAGTAGCCATTTAAACTTGTGTAAGAAAACCAGGTCTCATGATGGTCCTGGGGTCGTTGTCCTACCTTGGAATGTCCTACCTGAAAAAAATCTAGCAGTCACTTGATGGTCCAGGAGTCATTCAGTATGTTGATGGATGGAGAAAGTAATTCACACATCACATTAGATGGCTGCAGGGGAGGGCAGGGTGTTTGTGTAGCAGGTCAGTCTGACCTAACACTCCCGGACAAGGGGAGAGTACTGTGGTGTATTGACGCTGGTACAGCCCACTCGAGAAGGAGAGAAACCTCGAAGTTAGTCATCCTGGTCGTGATGCCAGGATACGGAGTTATGGGAAACTGATTACATCGTAGTTACACAAACTGGGGGCATCCAGTACTTGGCTATCACAGACCTCAGTCATACCACTGGCCTTCAATTATCTGAAACTTTATTTCCTCCCCCCCCCTCCACATACACACTCACACTTTACTGTCACAGACCTCAAACAATCATATCACTGGATTATCTAAAACTGTATCCCCCCCCCTCCCCCCCCCCCCCTTGTCTTGTGCAGAAGATGGCAAGAGTTTGTCCAAGAAGTCCAAGGGAGATAAGCTGGACCAGCTGTATCAGAAAGCCCTGGAAGGCTTTGCCTTTATCCTGTCCCAGGAGGGAGATATTGTCTACCTGTCTGAGAGTGTCACAAAGTACCTGGGTCTTCAGCAGGTCAGTCTCTTATGTGTGCCTACACCGCTCACATCATGTAATACATCACTCACATCATGTAATACATCACTTACAGCATGTAATGCATCACTCACATCATGTAATACATCACTCACATCATGTAATGCATCACTCACATCATGAAATACATCACTCACAGCATGAAATAAATCACTCACATCATGTAACGCATCACTCACATAATGTAATACATCACTCACATAATGTAATACATCACTCACATCATGTAATACATCACTCACATCATGTAATGTAACACTCACAGCATGTAATGCATCACTCACATCATGTAATACATCACTCACATCATGTAATGCATCACTCACATCATGTAATGCATCACTCACATCATGTAATGCATCACGCACATCATGTAATGCATCACTCACATCATGAAATACATTACTCACATCATGAAATACGTCACTCACATAATGAAATACATCACTCACATACAATACATCATGTAATACACCACCCAAATAGAACACTAATTTCACATACACCACTCCACCCACATACACCACTCCACCCACATACAACACACCAAGAAATACACCAATTTGACTAATTTTGCTAAGTGAATAGTCCAACTTCCCAATTGGTGCCAAAATTGTACTTTCCATGTATAATAGTCCTATCGCCAGTTTTATTTTCCCTGATTAGATTGAGCTGATGGGTCAGAGTATCTACGAGTTCACCCACCCATGTGACCATGATGAAATCAAAGAAATGTTAACAGTGAAACCAAGCGCACAACAAAAGACCCCCAGCAACACAGAGAACAGAATCTTCTTCCTCCGCATGAAGTGCACCCTCACAGCTAAAGGCAGAAATGTCAACCTTAAAAGTGCTACTTTTAAGGTCAGTGTGCATCCTCTCACAACACTTTTTTTGATCAGCTAAATGTGATGGAAACATATTTGCTCTGGCTTTAAAGAGAATTGATTTTTGTACATAAACATTTTTAAGTCAAGCTGTTGTGATGATTTTTATTTTTGTTTATAGAAAGTGTCCTTGATGAAGGGACTCACTAGACACACTTGAGTTCAATTACCTGGCACACTGTAATTAAATTATTGGTGACACACTTGTTAAGTTATTGGTGACACACTTGTTAAATTATTGGTGACACACTTGTTAAATTATTGGTGACACACTTGTTAAATTATTAGTGACATACTTGTTAAATTATTGGTGACATACTTGTTAAATTATTGATGACATACTTGATTAATGACTGGTGACACACTAGTTAAAATATTGGTTACACACTAGTTAAATTTCTGGTGACACACTTGTAAATTATTGGTTAGACACTAGTAAAAGTACTTGTGAGACACTAGTAAAATGCCTGGTGACACACTAGTTATATGACTTGCTGGTGCCATATTGATGCAGGTGATGAAATGTTCCGGCCGCCTGGTGACCAAAGAACTTTCCAGTGAAACTGACGTCAGTGCCAGCACCTTCCCCTACCTGGTGGCAGTAGCAGAGCCCATCCCTCACCCTGCCAACATTGAGATCCCCCTGGACAGCAAGACCTTCCTGTCCAAACACAGCATGGACATGCACTTTATCTTCTGTGATGAAAGGTCTGTGCTCTAGCCATTCACACAATACTTTTCACTTTATCTTCTGTGATGAAAGGTCTGTGCTCTAGCCATTCACACAATACTTTTCACTTTATCTTCTGTGATGAAAGGTCTGTGCTCTAGTCAGTCATTCACACAATACTTTTCACTTTATCTTCTGTGATGAAAGGTCTGTGCTCTAGCCATTCACACAATACTTTTCACTTTATCTTCTGTGATGAAAGGTCTGTGCTCTAGCCATTCACACAATGCTTTTTTTTGGTGTGTTTTTGTAAGAAATATTGACTGCTTGAATATGTATGGAATATGTTTTTATAAGAAATCTGGACTGCTTGAATATGTATGGAATATGTTTTTGTAAGAAATCTGGACTGCTTGAATATGTATGGAATATGATTTTGTATCTCCCAGAATTGAAGAGCTAGCCGGCTACAATTGTGAAGCTATGATTGGCCAGTCCCTGTATGACTTCCACCATGCTCTGGACTCAGATGTCATTGACAAAGCCTTTAAAGACCGTAAGTTTTAACGTGTTCATTGCCCTTCATTCAAGCCAGTTCTATGGTTCCACATGGTCCTAATGGCTATGTTCTGTTGTCCTGTTGTTTATGGTCCTAATGGCTATGTTGTGTTGTAGTTTTCTCTAAAGGCCAGACAATGACTGGAGCCTACCGTTTCCTGGCCAGGCATGGTGGGTACATGTGGGTCATCACACAAGCAACTATCATCAACAACAGCCGTACACAAAAGCCACAGTGGGTTGTGTGTGTACACTATGTTCTGAGGTGAGTTTGTATTGTACACTTTGTCTGAGGTGAGTTTGTATTGTACACTTTGTTTTTAGGTGGGTGTGTGTAAAGTCTGAAGTGAAATTGTATGTGTGTACACTGTCTGAAGTGAGTTTGTATTAGCATACACTATCTTTTTTGGGTGAGTTTGTATGTTTACTCTATGTTCTTATGTGAGTTTGTATGTGTGTACACTATGTTTAGAGGTCCATTTTTTTGGAAGATATATGATTTTCTGTTTAAAGAAAAGTATCAGCCAATGCTCAACATTTTCTGTAATTCACCTGCAGCTTATTGTTTTGTTTGAAGTTGTTTTTAAGAAGCTGCACATGACAGTTACATCATGACAACAGTGTGCTGTACTGAGTGTGATACAATGTCCTTCTAGACTTGTACAATGTCCTTCTAGACTTTGATAAAATTACCTCCTAGACTTTGATACAATGTCCTCCTACTTTGATACAATGTCCTTGTCCCCTCAGCCAAGTGGAGGAGAGAGGGAGCATCCTGTCCCATGTACAGACAGACGAGGCCCCCCTGTCTGACCTGATGCCACCCAAGCTGGAGCTGAGTACTGAGAACATCTTCGCCCCCAAGACCAAGGACATGGACACTGGTTATTTTGTACCACCTGAGCTCAAGAATTCTTTAACTTGTAAGCACCTGCTTGTTTGTTTCATACACACAGACGGGAGGAAAAATAAGGATTTGTAAAATAGTTTATCATTGTTTAAAAGCAATTTTTATATTGAACTATAAGCTAAAAACTGCCTTTTGTGGACCAGGGCAGATGGAAACCTGAGCCATGACATCAATTAGTGGATGACATAGTCAGCATTTTGTTGGGAACCTGAGCCATGACATCAATTAGTGGATGACATAGTCAGCATTTTGTTGGGAACCTGAGCCATGACATCAATTAGTGGATGACATAGCCAGCATTTTGTTGGGAACCTGAGCCATGACATCAATTAGTGGATGACATAGCCAGCATTTTGTTGGGAACCTGAGCCATGACATCAATTAGTGGATGACATAGCCAGCATTTTGTTGGGAACCTGAGCCATGACATCAATTAGTGGATGACATAGCCAGCATTTTGTTGGGAACCTGAGCCATGACATCAATTAGTGGATGACATAGTCAGCATTTTGTTGGGAACCTGAGCCATGACATCAATTAGTGGATGACATAGTCAGCATTTTGTTGGGAACCTGAGCCATGACATCAATTAGTGGATGACATAGCCAGCATTTTGTTGGGAACCTGAGCCATGACATCAATTAGTGGATGACATAGCCAGCATTTTGTTGGGAACCTGAGCCATGACATCAATTAGTGGATGACATAGCCAGCATTTTGTTGGGAACCTGAGCCATGACATCAATTAGTGGATGACATAGTCAGCATTTTGTTGGGAACCTGAGCCATGACATCAATTAGTGGATGACATAGTCAGCATTTTGTTGGGAACCTGAGCCATGACATCAATTAGTGAATGACATAGCCAGCATTTTGTTGGGAACCTGAGCCATGACATCAATTAGTGGATGACATAGCCAGCATTTTGTTGGGAACCTGAGCCATGACATCAATTAGTGGATGACATAGCCAGCATTTTGTTGGGAACCTGAGCCATGACATCAATTAGTGGATGACATAGCCAGCATTTTGTTGGGAACCTGAGCCATGACATCAATTAGTGGATGACATAGTCAGCATTTTGTTGGGAACCTGAGCCATGACATCAATTAGTGGATGACATAGCCAGCATTTTGTTGGGAACCTGAGCCATGACATCAATTAGTGGATGACATAGCCAGCATTTTGTTGGGAACCTGAGCCATGACATCAATTAGTGGATGACATAGCCAGCATTTTGTTGGGAACCTGAGCCATGACATCAATTAGTGGATGACATAGCCAGCATTTTGTTGGGAACCTGAGCCATGACATCAATTAGTGGATGACATAGCCAGCATTTTGTCATGATAATATTTTTTACATGTCATTGTCTAGCAGAAACTAAATATTTCAGTCCTCTCTTTTGTCCTGTCATGCTGTTGTCTAATATTTCAGTTCTCTATATTGTCCTGTTGTCTCAATATTTTGGTCCTGTATGTTGTCCTGTCATGCTGTTGTCTGAATATTTCAGTCCTCTATGTTGTCCTGTTGTCTGAATATTTCAGTCCTGTATGTTGACCTTTCATGCTGTTGTCTAATATTTCAGTCCTAAAGAAAGATGAACCAGAAGATTTGTCCTACCTAGCACCAAATGCAGGGGATGAAAGTGTGCCTCTATATAACTATGGAACAGATGGTAGGTACACCTCCAATGTAACTACAGTAGTGAGTATATCAAGATATGAACATCATTGAGTACTGTTTGTTTACCCCATGTACTGTTGTATGTTTACCATTGTGTACTGTTTGTTTACCTTTCTGTACCATTATGTTTCCCAGCACTGCTGCTGTGTGCCAGCCCCCCACTGAAGACAGAACCAGAGAACAGCTTGCTGGACATGTGTTACCGCAAGGACAACTCCCCCCTCTCAGCCCTCTCTTCTAATGCCTCCTCCAGGGTGGGTCACTCTTCTCTGTCTTACTCAGTGTCTTTAAGATGATATTGTGGTAAAGATGACATGGTGATGTCTGTAAGATGACATGGTGATGATGTCTGTAAGATGACATGGTGAAGATGTATGTAAGATGATATTGTGGTGATGCCTGTCAGATGGTGATGATGTTTGTCAAATGACATGGTGATGATGTTTGTCAAATGACATGGTGATGATGTTTGTCAAATGACATGGTGATGATGTTTGTCAAATGACATGGTGATGATGATTGTCAAATGACATGGTGATGATGTTTGTCAAATGACATGGTGAAGATGTTTGTCAAATGACATGGTGATGATGTTTGTCAAATGACATGGTGATGATGTTTGTCAAATGACATGGTGATGATGTTTGTCAAATGACATGGTGATGATGATTGTCAAATGACATGGTGATGATGTTTGTCAAATGACATGGTGAAGATGTTTGTCAAATGACATGGTGAAGATGTTTGTCAAATGACATGGTGATGATGTTTGTCAAATGACATGGTGATGATGTTTGTCAAATGACATGGTGATGATGATTGTCAAATGACATGGTGATGATGTTTGTCAAATGACATGGTGAAGATGTTTGTCAAATGACATGGTGATGTTTGTCAAATGACATGGTGATGATGATTGTCAAATGACATGGTGAAGATGTTTGTCAAATGACATGGTGAAGATGTTTGTCAAATGACATGGTGATGATGTTTGTCAAATGACATGGTGAAGATGTTTGTCAAATGACATGGTGATGATGATTGTCAAATGACATGGTGAAGATGTTTGTCAAATGACATGGTGATGATGATTGTCAAATGACATGGTGATGATGTCTGTCAAATGACATGTTCATGATGTCTGTCAAATGACATGTTCATGATGTTTGTCAAATGACATGTTGATGATGACACTGAAATGTTTACCTTCCAGATCGCCAGCCCAAGTGACTACCTGAACATTGCAGTACCAGGAGATGTGGAGTCCATGGACCAGTTCTTCCAGTCCATCAAGGCCTCGGACCAGGATCCTGATGTGGAGGACATTGATTTCGACATGAGAGCGCCTTATATACCCATGGATGGGGACGAGGACTTGGGGCTACTGCCTCCGTCTTCAAACATCCTCTTCAATCTTTCATCAGATCTAAACCCAGGGTAAGGGAAGTCATTTGAAATCAAAACCCAGGGTAAGGGGAAGTCACTTGAAATCAAAACCCAGGGTAAGGGGAAGTCACTTGAAATCAAAACCCAGGGTAAGGGGAAGTCACTTGAAATAAAACCCAGGGTAAGGGGAAGTCATTTGAAATCTAAACCTAGGGTAAGGGGAAGTCACTTGAAATCAAAACCTAGACTATGGGAAGTCACTTGAAATCAAAACCTACATCAAAGGGAAGTCACTTGAAATCAAAACCTATGGTAAGGGGAGGTGACTTAGGATTTAAACCCAGGGGGGGGGGGGGGGGGGGGGGGGTTGCGGACTTATATGGAACCAATGTTAACCCCATGATGTTGGTGGCTAAAGTTTTCTAAAGGGGTGGTGTTAGTTTGTTTTGATCATCTTTCTAAAGTTTCCAACAGGCAGCAGCTGTGTTGTCATTATATTGAGTAATAAATAGCTGGGTTTTTTTAAGCTTTAAATCCCTTATTGATGTAGACAGATCACTTAAGTATAACAGCATGGTTATGTTATTAGCTTGCCTGGTAACGCTCTGCTTGTTTCTGTCAGATTATTTGGACAAACAGAATCAGTATTTGGACCCAAACATGCCCTGTTTGAGGAGCTGCCCCAACCCCCTAAAGCCAGTGTCCGGGACATGCTAGGGGGCAGCACTGCTGTGGCCAGTATAGAGCAGCCCCCTGACACCATGTACCTCCAGATGAAGAGACCTCTGGACATGAATAGCCTTGAGAACGGTCCACCAACCAGGAAGGTCATTAGGATAGATGCTGGCACACCTGATATACAAACTAGTGCCAGTACTCTACAGACAGGTAGGCTACAGCTTTCACTATTGCCTGATAGTCTTCGGAAAATAGCTGTCTTGTGTTGGTGAATGTACACCCCTGTGTCTTGTTATTGAATGTACACCCCTGTGTCTTGTGTTATTGAATGTGCACCCCTGTGTCTTGTGTTATTGAATGTACACCCCTGTGTCTTGTGTTATTGAATGTACACCCCTGTGTCTTGTGTTATTGAATGTACACCCCTGTGTCTTGTGTTATTGAATGTACACCCCTGTGTCTTGTGTTATTGAATGTACACCCCTGTGTCTTGTTATTAAATGTACACCCCTGTCTTGTTATTGAATGTACACCCCTGTGTCTTGTGTTATTTAATGTACACCCCTGTGTCTTGTGTTATTGAATGTACACCTTTGTGTCTTGTTATTTAATGTACACCCCTGTGTCTTGTGTTATTTAATGTACACCCCTGTGTCTTGTGTTATTGAATGTACATCCCTGTGTCTTGTGTTGTTGAATGGACACCCCTGTGTCTTGTTATTAAATGTACACCCCTGTCTTGTTATTGAATGTACACCCCTGTCTTGTTATTGAATGTACACCCTTGTGTCTTGTGTTATTTAATGTACACCCCTGTGTCTTGTTATTGAATGTACACCTCTGTGTCTTTATACCTCTGTGTCTTGTGTTATTTAATGTACACCCCTGTCTTGCTATTAAATGTACACCCCTGTGTCTTGCAGACAGTGGAGGTGGTGGCTGTAACAAAGACAGTGTACTCCTCAACCTCCTCCTGAGAGGGGAGGACCGTGTCTATGGTTACAAGGTCAACAACATGATTGGCAAGACATTCAGTCAAGTGAGTTTTGGCCTTGCCCTTGTCTAGACGTCTCCTGTCTATCTGGTTATAATAACTAGCTACCTTTAAACTAAACCTTGTCTAATTTTTTTATTTCTGTATGAAATATTGTAGTTGATGTTTGTCACATTATACAAGATGTTTGTGCTGTGTCTAGTGTATTACCTCCCCTCTACTGTATTGCAGGCAATGCTACCAAACTTGACCCGACAAGACTGTGAAGTCAATGCTCCTATTCAAGCTAATCCCCTGCTTCAAGGGAGGGAACTGCTTCATGCACTAGAGGGGATCAAAATGGGAGCAAAGATTGTCCGCCCCCACCTGTGAGGTGATACCCTGGAATGTGCTGTTGATGTTCCATGAAACAGATATTTGTCCATTTGATGACATCAAAAGAATGAGGCTATTTTTTTCACCCACCATTTTCTGCTGGATGCTGGTCCCAGTTTTTTTACAGCAAGCAGCTTTTTAAGGAATTAAAGACACAACTGACCAAACAGGAATTCAAGTGCTGGGATTCAAGTTTAATTTGCCGTTACAAAGTGGACCATATTAGGAGACAAACATTTGAAGGCAACTTTGGTCATGGCTTAGTGCTGAGACCTAAGTTATAAAACTATAAGATAGGCATGTACATATAGCATGGGTGGATTCTTCTCTTTATTCAACTAGACTGGAAACTAATATCTCAATGGCCTTATTCCCACTTGGTGAAATTCAATTATTTTTTACTCTTTTAGTGTACAAAAAAAAAATCTCCCTTTCATTACATTGTTTTTATTGTGCTGACAAAAATGTTAAGAGAAAAAAAAATTTTGAAATATTTTTTTTAAAATTATAGTGCGCCAACTGGGAGACCAAGATGAGTGCATTTATATCTTTCAATGTTGAAGGCATGTTCCTTATAGTCTACAGCTTTGGTTGACAACTCCCCTTTGTACCATTATTGTATTATATTCATGGATCATCAAGAAAACAGAGACCTACCCTGCTTGTGGGTGGACCAAAAAAAAAGTTTTTGCATGTGGCACTATATCAATGTATATCATCATGTTTATAATATAGATCTTTAAAGCTTCTCCTGGAAGCTTTTTTCTTTTAAAGCTCTGTGGTTTGTTTCTTTCTGTAATTCAAATTCATACAGCTGTAAGTATGTGCTTACAAATATTTTTTCTAGTTTAGTGCTCATGTTTTACTAGAAATTCATGTATACATTGGAAAAAAAAATGTAAAAAAAAAAAAAAAAAAAAAAAAAATTGTAAACTACTAAAATGTAAAAAAAAAATATAAAAATAAAAAAAATAAAATAAAAAAATACGCAATACAGATTTCCACATAGCTTCTTGATTCTAATTAATAATACATCAGATCAAACTTTTGATAGATTTTTTTTTCTTTTTGCATGCCAAATGATATCTACCATTATGTATAGTGTTTTTATCTTATAAATAACACACTGTTTCATATTAGATCTTATCATAGCCTACGGGACTGTCTTTGTTTGCAATCTCAGAGATTCTTCTTCCTAGAGTTTAAATAAAACACTGTTACTTTCACTAAAGAAGTTTATGGCTTACCAGGATTGTTCTCAAGCTTAGAGAGTCTTTACATACCAGTTTGTTTTAGGTTTGCTGGGGGGGGGGGTGTGCAGTCGGGGAGACATAGAGTAACATTCAACGTATGTGGAAACTGTACTTTTGTTCTGTTATCTCGCATGACATGCTTCAAAAAATGTGATATTCAACTAATTGTGTAGCTTGAAAAATGTTTAGATGACCAGTGAACTATGTCTAAGGTTAGTTCTCTCTCTAGTAGATGACCAGTAAACTATGTCAAGTAGGGGTAGCTGAATGGAAATAATTATTTTATTATCAGATAGTATTGGACCAATGTCAGGTAACATTTAATACTCACTGCTAGAGGGACAATTTATGCCCCCATCTTCACTAAACATCAGCTTGTCATGAATCACCACTTTGTGTAGAAACTTAGCTCTGTAGCAGTTAGTTTTTACTTGTTCATGTTTTTAATTTGTTTGAAAAATGCTGTTTTACACAACAGAGGAATCAGCTTATATGAGGAAAGTTGTTTTGTTTGAGAGTAATTTAAACAATGTAAATTTTTAACTGCCAGCTTCAAGCTGTGAACATTTTACAACTATTTATTTTATTGATTGTTATGGCATATTGTTGGCTCATTTTAATATCTCTATAGAATATGGCAATAAAGTGCATATTTTCTTTTTATAGATTGGAAACATGGTGAAAACATTGTGAAGTAATTTTTTTAACCAAAATTTCTGTTTTCAATGAGTGTACAACTTAAAAAAAATGTTTCTTACAGAACATTTCCAACCCACTGTGATTGTATTTTTCTTTAGTCACTCTTGGAATTTAATCCTGGCCTTCAGTGGCTTATTTTTAAGATGGCTAAATTAAAAGTATTATAAAAATGAGTTATATTTATAGAGTTTATGATATATAGATAAAAAAAAATGTCTAAAGTGTAATAATTATGTATAATGCATTTTCACATTGGCAAACCATGTACAGCTTTCAATGTCACTAACTTTGTAAACCATGTCTTCATTATTTTTTTTACTGTCCATTGTCATGAAACTTTTTACTGGCAATACATTTTCTCATTTGGTTTTAGCATAACTGGGTATGACTAATTAATTGAATTTGATTGGTTTTTGTGAAAAAAATAGTTAATGAGTGGGGGGTCACATTTTACCTAATCCTACCCATTTATGCTAAGAGAATTGTTTTCTTGTTTAGTGTAATGCCATTACCAAAATAAAACTCCTTTTGTTTCCTACCATGGGGGTTTATTCTTGTATTCTGTGATTGGGCTGTACAGTGCTAGAAATCACATTGAGTTATATAGCATGGAGTTTTTTATTGTAATATGTGTGTGGCTTCTATATTTTACTTAGTCATTAACATTGCTTTCTATGACTGGATGCTTATTAGGGGAAAATTGTGTTTGTGTCTTACTGTCATTTCAAAATTTTACGTTGACAAAAGTTTAATGGAAAGAAATCAAATAATTGTTTTGGGTTTGTATTTAGACATTGTTTATTTTTAGGCATTTGTAGTTCAGAGAAAATGACTACATTTATTTCAAAACTGAGTTCAGGATAGTTAAACACATTTCAAACTGACATATAATTGTATTGTTAAGTTGCATGGCTAACATGCAACACTGCCAAGTGGTATGTATCCATTTGTTTGTTAGTCACGTCAGTGATTGTAATGTGCCTTCAACGTTGTTCATTTAGAAATTAGTACTTCAACTCAAGTATATCAAGTCTCTATTTAAAAAAAACAAAAAAAAAGTAAAGTACAATAATCAGTTGTGTTTTGTTGTCTTTGAAAATGATTGTGTGATTTCTCATCGCCTCCTGTCCCTCATATAAAGCATTCATATCACATTTATTCTAATTCAAGCTTGGGGTGTTTTTTTTTATATATTTGGTTCTGAATTGAGTAGGCGTGTCAAACAAAAACATAAAACAGTTATATAAAGAAAAAGATGCTCAATTTATTACAGGCGTTTGATGATAAACAGAATGCAAATAAATGTGAATGTAGGAGATCATCAAGTTGAAAAAAAGTTTAGTACAAATAAACATTTACATCAAGTAATATAACAATTCATCACCCTAGGATAATCCTGCACAATCTTGGAAAAACAAATGAGCTATCCTGTCATGTACCATAAAACTGCCAAATCATTTTTAAATTATTCTTAGTCATTATAAGTATGTAAAAATATACATTATTTTTATTTTCTCTAGTTCAAAGTTTTTCCTGTATTGCTTCATAAAGTTTGATAGATCATTTATTAAAATATGAGCTTATATATATAAAATACAGTACATTGTTTATCAAAAATGTGTAGTTTAGATAACAATATATAAAAATTCTATTATGTTTAACTTAAGAAGAACATCACTAAACACCTTGTGGTGACACATTGTATAGTGATATACACAAGTGATACAAATAGTTTAGAAAAGAATTCATTATTGTAGTATACAAATACAATAGAGTATGTAAACTAAAAATAGCTGAAATAATATCCATGTGTTTATCAATAGGACTCAGTTTATCCAATACAGTAAATGAACAATTCCATGAACTCTAGATCATTTAAATCAGATCATAACAGGTAAAATATTTACTTTTTGACAGCCAGACACTAAGGTCAAACTTCTAGTTCAAAAGGTTCTACAACTCAAGAATACCCAACATACAAACAGTGAGATGTGTTTACAGAAAGTTTATAAATATCAACAGTGTAAATGGCATTATATCTCATGATGTGGTAACAAGCGGAACCTTCAGTTCCTCTACAATCTGATGCCTATGCGACTGACATATCTAAAAATATTAATTTGGATAATTACAATTCTATAAAAATGTTGGTCAAAGAACCAGCTTTTCTAAAATATTAACTTACAACTTACATTACCAATTCAAAATTTTTAGTTACACATCGAGAAATATAACTAAATTGTGCTAAGTGTTTGCATAGTAGTTTTGCCAGGCTTTTAAATATTGATAACAAAACAAAGTGTTCACTGTGTAACTTAGCCAGTAATGGAGGCAGGAATCAAGGTACAAAACACATTTTTTCCATCTTTGTTCTGCAGCTCCCACTTGACAATAACATCAACCTGAAAATTAGTTGTTGACAAATATGTGTGAGGGTGAAAATTAAATAGATACCAAACCTAAAAAGAAAATTATTTGTTGACAAATATGTGTGAGGGTGAAAATTAAATAGATACCAAACCTAAAAAGAAAATTATTTGTTGACAAATATGTGTGAGGGTGAAAATTAAATAGATACCAAACCTAAAAAGAAAATTAGTTGTTGACAAATATAATGTGTGAGGGTGAAAATTAAATAGATACCAAACCTAAAAAGAAAATTAGTTGTTGACAAATATGTGTGAGGGTGAAAATTAAATAGATACCAAACCTAAAAAGAAAATTAGTTGTTGACAAATATAATGTGTGAGGGTGAAAATTAAATAGATACCAAACCTAAAAAGAAAATTAGTTGTTGACAAATATGTGTGAGGGTGAAAATTAAATAGATACCAAACCTAAAAAGAAAATTAGTTGTTGACAAATATAATGTGAGAGGGTGGAAATTAAATAGATACCAAACCTAAAAAGAAAATTAGTTGTTGACAAATAAAATGTGTGAGGGTGAAAATTAAATAAATACCAAACCTAAAAATATTAGAAACCATGGGTACTTTCTTTTACATTTTCCTAATATGTAGAATACCAGATACATTGGGGCAATAAATAATGTCACACTTGGGAGATTCTAGCTTCTGTAAAGAGAGGGAACAGGGTTTCAGAAGGTGTGATGCCACACTATTGCATAACAAAATGGAATTTAAATTGAACTAATTTGACAGTTATTTCACACTTTTTAAATGACTTACATGTGAATTGTAATAAATAAAATAGATTAACCATTTATGACCCTAATTTTCCCATTCCACCTGAATTATTCCGCCCCCTTTCCCCTAAAAAATGTTCAACTCCTCCACAACAAAAAGACTCATACCATTTTCACCTCTTATTTAAAACCCACACATCTATATATATAATTCTCTTCTGGGAGCCGTTAGAAAACAAGCTGCAAGCACCTCCTTGCAGTCCCCTCTCTTTCTCTCTATCACTATCACTACCACCCCCACCCCACCCCCACATTGTCTGGTGAGCTGTTGTCACGCTAAATGTATACAAAGTTAAATGTTTACAAATCGTAGAGCCGTAGAGCCGGGTTTCTATTAGGGGCAGATAATTTAGTTCGATTTTAAACTTACAGGAGGTAACTAAGAAATAACTAAGAGGAGGCTGCTTTCACGGGGTAGGGTCAGGGTTAGGGGAAGGGGGGGGTTTAGTGTTTTAAAGCAAATATTTTCAGTGGCAGCATTGGTACTGTCGAATTCACAAATTATGAATTACTGAAAAGTAGAAAATAAAACAACTAAATAGCGGCGTATGATCCGCTGCAGGTTGGCTCGTTTTATATAAATTAATATGTATAAAATTAATCATCTAATGCCCTACACACTAATATTAATTTTAAGTATTGATTTATTTATTTAAGAAAACTACTTAGTTTTAAATACGAAAAATAATTGGGAACTTCTCACAGGGAAAAAATACTTTAATTAAAAACAAAATTTATAAAAACTATTTTTCTTAATTTATTAATCCTAGAAAATAAAGGCATGTCTATTTTTCTTCCAAATTCATGAGTTAGATTAGTATAAGAATAAAAAATTTTGGCTGATTATTTTAAGACTAAAATTTTGTAGACACTGAAAGGGCTTCCTCAGTGTTAAAAAAATGGTTTTTTGTGTGTTTAATTTTACAAAGCCATTTCTAAAAAATACAAAATCAACTATAGGGGAAATGTGCAAGAAGTACAACTAAAAATAGCCATTCTAGCTAAATAATGACCAAGGTATATGATTAAAAACTTGTAGTTGGCAAAACAACAGAGAAAACAAAAAAATTTGAACACTGGGGACATCCTTGGGGTATGTTAGACCAGCAGATTGAATGCTAGAATTTTTTCCAAAATATTGTCCTAGCTCAGTTAATATTTCAGAAAAAATTCCAGTTTTAAAAAACAAACTCTAATTTGGGGGAGGGGGCTTTGCTGTGTGACATCATTAATGGACTCTCTCATATTAAAATAAACCAAATTGTAGCCCTATCTGATAAAATCCACTTACTGATGGATAGCTTTTAAGAACATTTTAAGAAAATTACAAAATCAACTATAGGGGAAATGTGCAAGAAGTACAACTAAAAATAGCCATTCTAGCTAAATAATGACCAAGGTATATGATTAAAAACTTGTAGTTGGCAAAACAACAGAGAAAACAAAAAAATTTGAACACTGGGGACATCCTTGGGGTATGTTAGACCAGCAGATTGAATGCTAGTATTTTTTCCAAAATATAGTCCTAGCTCAGTTAATATTTCAGAAAAAATTCCAGTTTTAAAAAAACAAACTCTAATTTGGGGGAGGGGGCTTTGCTGTGTGTCATCATTAATGGACTCTCCCATATTAAAATAAACCAAATTGTAGCCCTATCTGATAAAATCCACTTACAGATGGATAGCTTTTAAGAACATTTAAAACAGGCAGGTACTGGACCACAGTATTGGCTTTGACTGGACAAGTCAGCCCAGAATCTTTGCAGGCATCTGGGTTATCAAGCGGGAATGAAACAAAAGGAAGAACTCCAATCTTGCCATACACTTTTGAATTCAGGGAAGCTTCATCTGCCTCTGAAAAATTAAAAACAAGTTTTCATCTACTAATTGAATCAAATACGGCAAGTCCTCATAGAGGTAATGGAATGAGTCTCACTTGTGGAGAGGGTGAATTGAATAGCTACAACAGTCCCTTTCTGAAGCTGTGCTTTCCCTCCAGAACATGTGCCATTGAAGTTAACAGCTGATAGTGTACCGGCCTCTGACCCTGGGGGAAAAAATTATAAACAAGATCTGAGAGACAACATTGGAATCAAAACTTGACTGGAGTTTTATGGGCCTGCTATGAAAATAAGTAAATAATTTAAACTTTTGTGCGAGAAGTCCACCCAACTCTGATGGGTACCTAACTCAGGTTAGGGTAAGTAAAGGCGGCTGGGCATAGTGCTGACCACACTATCTCTTCATATGTCGAGGTCACAGAAACAAGTGTACTCTAGAGTCTACTTCACTTGCCCCATTAGACCGTCAGGTTTGAAAGGGAAACTTTACTTTTTTTTAAAATGCACACCATTGACACAACTCCTAATCACCTCTGGGAGGCCTGGCCTAGAGTTACTTTTTTTTACTACACTACGAGTGTTCCCCTAATTTACTAATCTAGAATACTAAATCTAGATCTAGATTCTAGATGAAATAAAGTAAACTTCAAAATCTGATCAGAACCTACCACAGTCCTTGAATAGAAGAGGGCAAAAATCATTCACTTTCATTTTCACGATTGTGGTACCGGATACCAATCCAATTATAAAACATATGTAAATGGAGCTTAAAAACGCTCGTTTGATTGAAAAGATGCCCATCATGGATAAGTTTATTTATTTTATTCAGTGTTCACAAAACTAGAGTTTAGAATAGTGTCAAGGAAAGAAACAGCGTCACCAGGCAGTAGTCTAGTGACTTTGTGTATTACAAATCACGTGATCTTGTGTCACACACCCACTTTCTGACATGATGTAGGCTTGGGTAGGATAGTCGCGTAGAAAATGTAATTCGAGTATCGATACGGATTTTCAAAATATAAACAATTTTTTACTGGGAGAGACTATGGCCAAACTAAAATGTGTAAAATGCTGCAGTTTTGAGTTAACTAAACCGAAGAAACGTGTAAAACCAAACACATTTTGACAGATTGTCAGTGTCATTAGAATAGATCGAGTCAATTCAGTGCCCTTAGCTTTATTATTAGTATTACTTAAAGTTCTGACGTGATCTGTCTGTCGACTCTAGCCGACTCTTCTAGTCTAGGTCTCGACTAGGACTAGGGCCTGGTCTAGACTAGAGGCTAGTAATGAAATAGATAGTAGATCTAGACTCACACTAGAGTAGTAAGTTAGTCTAAGTACTTTATACTTTAGATCTTTACTTGGTAAAATCACGATATAGCGTCGGTTATTATTCCGGAACTGTACAGCAGTAAAAAACAGTAAAACCATGGCGTAGTCTGTCGAGCCGTTCCGGAAACCACCGGAAATACTGTAAACCATCATTTATTTGCCGCCATATTATTTTTAATACATAATGTTTAAAAATGTGCAAGGATTGATTTTAGTTGCATTTTAAATACTGTTTTGCTAAGTATTATGTATTTCTAATTATTTTAAGTGTATATGCTAATTATTGCTGCTACTAAACATTATTCTAGTTCTTCTTACTACTTTTAACTTTAGTAAATCTAATCGTCTTATTTTAATAACAGAACTAGACTCTAGAGCTGGTTGTCGCAAATCTTCGGCAGGTTTTTTCTGTGTTTCTTAAAAAAAAACATTAATTACTACACTCGACTTTATTAATGATATTTATTATTTAGATTTACTAATTTTTGCTAATTCTTTGTCAGTTAAACGTTAAATTAAGTTAAAACATTAATTTAATGCACTTGCCTTTATTTTTCTTTCAATGATCAAATAAACTATGGTTTACAGTAACAAATGTTACCGAAACTCAACGAACATTACCCAATAATTTCCGACGCTATATCGTGATTTTACCCTTTACTTTAGATTTAGGCCTATTATTACTATTAAAGTTCATTGATATTCCATCCTAAAGATCCATTGGGTAGATGGAGTTCAAATGTTTCTTGACCTCGGCATACAAATCAATAACACTAGTCACTTAATCTCACTAGGCCCAGCCGCCTTTACTTTCCCTAAAGTTTTAAGTACCCATCAGAGTTGGGTGGACTCAGGGACGTTCCACTAACTTGAACCCGGATTCGAACTCAAGACTATCAGTTTAGCAGTCTAGCGCTCCACCGCTAGGCCACGCATCCCATAATATTCCATTATACTTAGGCCTCAATTATTAATATTATAGAGAATGTTGCAAGATATGGACAAGTAACAAATAGTGTTTTGAAATTTAAATAATATAAGCCTTTACAAACAGTAGGCCTATTAGCCTCCATATATTATTTGTTTATAAACCAACAGTGTTCTTTTTCTTGTACCAGCAATGCATAAACAGGCCATGTAATAATAATACTAATAATAATAATAATAATAATTGTCTTTTATCATCGCATCTGCCAACTTACCAGCACATTAATTTCTTCCATTGCTTATATTTTAGCCCCTAATATGGAGTCAGGAGACAGTAACATCCATGTTTGCCTACAATCTGAAGATGTAAAGTTTGATGATATCCAAGACCAAACTGTGCACCCTGACTTAATTCAAATAAAGGCTGCCAGTGAAGATGAGGTGATGAAAATTCTTTCAAAATTATTTTTTATCTCATTTCTTAGAGTGAGTGGGATGTCGCTTGGGTCAGACTCAATAATAAATACATTTTTTTTTACCTAGCAAGTCAAATGGCATTTAAATGAATCCATATGTTAAAAATATTTATTCAATAAACAAAAAAATATATATGCCTACATCTCTAGCCAGGTGAAAGTTAAAACCTTTTCAATCATCCATCACTTGGTTTGTCCAGAAGATAATTCAAATCTTAATTAAATTCCTGATACCTAGCTGGACACTTTTTCATTTGTTTCTTTTGGGAGCGGCATGGTCAGGCAGTAGAGTGTACAACTGCTAGCTCAAAAGTCATGAGTTCAGATTTTGGACTCTAATCTGTTGGATATCCCTGAGTTTACCAACTCAGATGAGTATCTCACATTAGTGAATGTAAAGGCGGCTATGTATAGTGTTCTGGTCACACTATCCCTTCATATGCAGAGGTCACAGAAACAGGTGAACTCTACTTTATCTGCCCCATGAACTGCCAGATTTAAAAAAAGAGACCGTTACTTTTTCTCTTGTTTACTAGGTTACTTTTTAAAGTAAAATAATGTATTAATAATTAATAAACAGGTGCTGATTCATAGACATTTCTGTAGTATTGATGTCAACTGAATATACAAAGTTGTAGATGTTAAAATGCTCTATTCATATGCAACAAAGTTTCAAAGAACAATTAATAACACACTAGGTTCAGTTCTGTTTGTTAATGTTACTGAATGTTAGTCTATTTATCAATTTGTCAATGAATCATTACTTAAGTTTTAAGGTATAATGGTAGATATTTGCTGTGTGCTTTGATATCAACTACTATTCCCCTTCTTGTTTCGACACATCAGGATGTGGGAGGTTCAACTGAGATATGAATTACTTCTTCTTCTTCTTCGTTCTTAATTGAGAATATAGTGGAGGATTCAGACAACAAGTCCAACTTCGTGAACAAACCGGACTGTTATAAATTACAAATAGGCCTATTCACCCAAGCGTAAACAACATATCTGTGTAGTAAGGTTGGGTTAGGGTCAACCATTGTTAGAATAGTGTCTTCTGAGGTTATTTCTGATAACCTACACCGGCAAATGTAAAGTCTCTTCAAATGGTCTGGCTTATCGTTAAACAATCTAACTAGATTCTAAACCTGACATTGCTGGAGGGTAGAAGTAGAAGAAATTCATCCTTCTTTAATCAAGTGAGCAATGACTCATGAGCATAGAAGAAATACATCCTTCTTCAATCTATTGATGTCTAATTAATAATAGTACATTTCTTAAATATAACTACAGAAATGCTGTTTCTTGAAGTGAGATCAACTGTTATATTTGCCTTGTCAACAAGATGGTGCACTGTGCACATTGTTTACATCTTTTAACGTTTCTTGTATCTAGCTTAGTTTTAAAATATTTGTCTACTCTTTTCAGGTATTAAGAAGAATAGAAGCTTTCATTAGGAACAAAAGAAATGAGGTGAATGAGAGAAACATTCGAGAATTTATTTCACCTATATTAGCAGGTAAGTTTCTAAAATTTCTCCAGTATTAGAAGAGTATGTGGTTATCATAGTTTTAATGCAGTTCCTTCACTCAAGATTTGAGGATAGTCTAATTAACAGAGATGGTGAAATTTACAAGGATAAAAAAATGCAATATCAGTTAGATGATTAACCCTTTTCTGATAGTATTTTCAAATTTCTTCCATGACTCCAGGGTTTTTTTTTTTTTGTTATTATTAAGATGTTCTGTACTTTAATTATAATTGGTTTTTGTGTTTGAATTTTTATTCATTAGATAGTGAAAACAGTTGTGCCAGGACAGAAGCAATATATATTCACAGAGAAGGTGAAAAGAGCCACATAAGTTTAAAAAAGGTGGAGAATGCTTATGGGCCTCAGACACGAGTTGCAGAAGATGAGGTTTATTTTGGTAACAGACATACCCAGATGCTTGCTGATGAACAGCGTGCAGAGGCAGTAGAGGAACGACTGGCTAACATGGAAGCTCATTTGAATATGGCTAAAGGTGTAAAATCCATTAGTTTTCTAAATTAGATTTTTAAAAATTGAGACAGCTATTATATGTTCTCCTTCCCAATCATACTAATGCAAAATATAAAGTCCTGCATTTGGACCCCAGGGCAAATGAGTCCCAATAGCTACCTATCTTGGAGAGAAAACTCCAAAATCAAACAACCTGCTGCTTGCTGATTGTTCTTGGATGGACAAAGGCTATGGATAGAAGGAAATCCATGAATGGCATGCTGGAATCAGTCAACATGCCATAAGGTGCAGGAAATTTTGATACATAATACTAAATTGTGTTGGAGGAAATCTCTTTGATATATAAATACAATTATGAATTAAGAAGTGTACTTGGAGACTAGGTGAAAAATGTATGCATGTAATGTTTCAGCTCTTAATGTAATCCTGGTGTTTCAGAAACATTCTCCAGCTCAAAAAATGCAAAATGGGTTTAACTTTAATGCCAGTGGATTTTAATGTAGCTTGTGTTACAAGCATATTCACACATTTATTTTAAATATAAAATAACATGTAATATGTACCAACAGGCCATAGATTTCATTTGTGACTTGACTTAGTATATTATATAAAACTCTTACATCTCCATTTTATTTCCTTTCAGGTGAATTATTAATTATATGCATGTTTTGCTAGGTATTAACACTGATCTTTAAATATATTTTCCAGAGAGTAATAATATTTATGCAAGACTTAAAGCTCTGGAGACTAGAATAAGTTTTCTTGAGGGTGTATCACCAGAATACTTTAGAAATGGAGTGAGTTGCTAGAACTTTTTTTTATCTTTTTAACAACAACCATGGCAGTTACATAGCATGCGAATTTGTGGGATGAAAGTTTTAAACCCATCTTGAATTCTCTTTGCATAAAATCATAATTTTTACAAAGTAGGACTACAGCAATCATTAATGTCATAGAAAAAAAATTTAAGTATTAATTTTGAATATTACTTTGTTCATTTAGATTCCCCAAAGCCAACCAAATATTCCGGCTACAACAAAACAAGAGGAAATCCTGTTTACAAACACCAAACAGGTCTGCTTTACTTATATTCTTTTATATCCTTACAGCAAATTTTGAGTAAGTAACAAAATACATCATAGAAAAAAAATCAATATTCAAGGAAATATATAGATTGTAATACATTAGTTATTTATTTATTTTACAGGTGGAAAGCTTATCAGATATAAACAACAGAATTCATCAGCTCAAGCAATCCCTAAAACAGAAAGCTGGATTTCATAAATATGATTGAAAAGTATTTTGGAACTGTTGTAGGTTTTATGGTATTTTAGAAATAGTAAAATATATAATGGGCAACTATCAGGCCTATCAGGTTTTCAATTTCTTCTTGGAAATGTATTTTCAAATGCATGTGCAATTGTTTAGGGCACTTTTAATAATTTTACTGTTATTAAACTTTGATGCCTGACAAAAGTATGATTTTAAAATATTATTGTACTTATATAATTCATGTTAAATTTAAATATTTTTTACATCTTTTATTGTATTTTGAGACCATTAAGTCTAAAAGTTTTAAGTAACATTGCAAAGTGTAACAAATATTGAATGTTAATACTGTTGTTAATAAATATTTTACAAAACAAAGAGTGCGTGATTGGTATGTTTATTGCTGAATTTCTGTTAAAATTTAAATTATGTCAAACTGTATATTTTACACCTATCACAGTCAGGCCTGTCAAGTCGTTATCACAGAATCTCTAAGGTACAGCATATTAATGTCTACCTAAGAAGAACCTACATTATTAAAATTATATGCAGTAATTAGTTTTATATGTTAATCTACTAAGTGTAATCTAACTGCTCATTAAAACAAATTAAGCTACATCTGTTTACTCTTCTACTGATGGCCAAATATCATCTTGTACTTTAGGTCCAACTCTTTTGAGCTCTATAGAGAAAGAAAAAAGTAATATAGATTTTTTTAGCTATGTCAGATAATTATTTAACTTATTAACTAGCTTTTAAAATATAAGAAGTTAATAATATAGTATGAAAAAACTGAATTAATTTTAACCAGAAATACAAAAATAAATCTAGACACTAAGGTTTTTTCTTCAGTATCATGAGAAAAACATTCAGATACAGCTAATTCAGCTATAATAATGTAAGTTTTACATTGTCCCCCAGTCAATTATTGGAAGAATTTACTTCAGCTGTTCATACCCCTTTTGTCTGGTGAAGAATCTCTAGAAGAAATAAACCAAGAAGTGCTTGCTGGACTTTCAGAATTACACTGGCTATCTGGAGCATCACACTCAGCACAATAAAGAGGACTAACATTAGGACCACGTGGGAAGCCATCATCACAAGGATCCTTCATGTAGTTTCTAACTGCTCCACCATGATGAATTTGCCTATCACGTTTCCATAGTTTGTTATCTGGTTCAATAGCCATAATCTGTTAATATTTAAAAATGCAATTTATAAAACTATTAGTATAAAAAGAGGAATATAATTTATTCTCTTTATATTTCAAATCTGGCTCTTTCATTTTTCTGGGATGCTATTTATAAGGTTTTTCTCAGATGAATGCAAGCTATGGGATGGCGTGGCTTAGCAGTAGAGAGCTAGACTGCTAACCTGAAAGTTCGAATCCGGGTTCAAGTGAGTATTATGTTCCAGAGTCCACCCAGCCCTCACGTTAGCTGGGCATAATAAAGATCCCATATGCCAAGGTCTCTGAAGAGATGAACTCTACTTCATCAGCCCCATGTGTCTTGGGCACGAATGGAAAAAGATGATGAATGCAGGCTTTATTACACTGATACCGTTCATAAAATAAATAGATTTGCATTACATTGCTAGTAATTGAATGTAGATGTTTATTGGCTATTTTATGCTGGAATTAAAGCTTAAAAAGTTTCAACAATAGACAATTGATTCTGCTTCAAAGACACTAGGTAATAAATACCTCGTCACAACAGCGTCTACTTATAATGGCCTTGAACCCAATTCTTTTTAAAAGCTCATCTCTCATTTTCAGAAAGGTGGAATATTTACTTCTCCAGTTTTTGCCGAGCACCCAAGGAAATATCTCATACTTGATTTCTTCTTCATCTTCCTCTACATCATTTGCTAAGTACCTGCAATCAATATTGACTTTATAAAATAAAATACAAATTAGGAGCAATAACTCAAAAAACAATTTTAAGTTAGTTTAGTCATGCTGATAAATCATGAAATAAGGGACAGTCACTGAATTTAATTAACACTTTTAGAGCTACATTACTGTAGGCCTTAAATTATACTATTAGTACATCAAAAGTAAAGAAATTATATTGTAAGTAATGTAATGATTAATAGATTTTCTGAAGAAAAAAAAATAATTTACAATGACTTACAGGCCTAAAAAGAAGTTCAGTCTTGTGTAGTCTTTAATTGTGTAGTCTGCTCTTTTGAAATATGCAAACACCATTGCTATCAGATACTGGGAGAAAAAGAAAGTTCATTTGTAGAACAAACACATGAAGAAACAAGACTGAATATATTGCCACACCTTAAAGAGGTTGTGGTGTAGGTTATTTTTTTCCTATGTTTTAGAAAGGTACCTATTAGATTTACTAGAAAATGTCCTAAAGACTTGTTTTTTTACCAGAAATCTAAATCAAGATGTTTCCCATTTATCTCATTGTTCACTTAATTGTTTATCTCAAAATACAATCTTCTGTAGAGTACATTGAAAAGATAATTTATTGTTTTAAGTTTAACTTTCAAAAGAAATTAATCCCTTCTATCAACTCAAAAAAGAACGAACAATAGACACCAAAATATTAAACTACTAGATCTGCATACATAATTAAAATAAAATCACAGAGGAAATGGTTTTATTTTACATACCTATAAAAAAATTTGACAACTGATCATACCAGATTATTTAAATATAAAAATTGTTTAATGAAAATATTGCAATTAAATTACATTGTCTAATCTATGTGAGGACAACTGAGGTTACAGAAAAATCTAGAAGATTCTGACAGGCTTTCTAAAAATTTAAGATACCTTATCAGCTATTCTTTTGCAACTATCCATCTGCAAAAAACCTTGTATCACACTGTCTTCTGAAAAGTCAATATTTTAAATGCTAGGTGAAGAGAAAAACCAATGTTGAAAATGTGAAGATCAGCATTATTAAAAAATGTGTGCATTCTAAAATGTGCTGGAGTCAGCATTTTTATGGATGGATTGCTAGTTCATCTTCCCTTCACGTATTGGAGAAATCTCTAGAATTTTCACTATCATTTCAATTCTATTACAGTTAACTAATTAAGCAGCTAAAATGAACAATACCTGTTAGTTTAAAAAAGTCTTTCATTTCTTTTGCTTTGACAATAAAACTTGCACTCTCCAGTTTCTTTGTGGTCCTACTTGTGTGTGCGTTAATTGTGTTTAAGAAAATAATATCATGTGGCACTTTAGTTAAGTCTCCTCCACTTGTACACTTCGTCCATGGACATATAGTTGTTCTAAACGGCTGAAAACGTTTATCTTTCCTCCCCTTGTTATTTTTGCTGCTGATCTGAGCAATGACATTTAAATTATCACTATCAGCACAAAAGCCAGCAAACTTTTGAAGACCTACACAACTTTTATCAACAGTTTTTTGCTGAGTTCCTTTTATACACTGTAACGAATCGTTGATAGATTCTTCAAAATTATAGTATGTGAGTGACACCATTTTATCTGAAAGTAAAAAAGATTGGCTTATCATTTCAAAGTGATTTATTTTTCACTATCTATCTATATATATATATATATATATATATATATATATATATATATATATATATATATATATATATATATATATATATATATATATGTGTGTGTTATTACCAAAGCAAAAAGTGCAGCAAATGCGTGCATTGGCCAGATCTCTTTATATTATAGATTGAGAGTATTGTACAATAAAATAATTTGAATTTACCTGTTGTTAACTTTAATTAATAATCAATAATAAGACCTAAATTCATGATCGTAACGGTATCCAATCACTCAAAATTTGTTCATGATCTTTTATTGCAGTCTGTCACCCTTTGTGAACAAAGTCCAAAACAAATAAAAATTTTGGACTATCCGGTCCATTGGAAATGTTATTGGCCAATGCTCGAATTGGCTGACTTCGATCATAACATTTAGACGAGTTGATTTTATTTCTTTTTTGATCAATAATAAGCTTTATTATATTATAAGTGACTTAGACATTGTAATGAATGAATAGGAATGTATGTATGGGCTCTTGTGTCACCGGTTATCCCAGATAAACACAGTCTTGTATACTACTAAAATATACAGAGAATTGAATATGTATTTATTTATTCATATAGACCTAGTATAACTGTCCATATTTCAAGTTTCTACAAATTAGTATATTATGGCTGCATAGTCTAATAGACCATCGGATGATTGCACAATGGAAATCCATGCACAATGCCAGAGCAGTAAGATGAGAAGGGACAGCTCTTCCCCATTTAACAAGCACACACAGCTGATGGATCTAAGGGACAGGACATTACCTATATCACTTGAATCAGTAGTGTTGCAGGGGCTGCCGAAAGGAAACCAAAGTTAGTAATCCTATTGCCTTGGGACTCCACTACCATTTGATTTCAGAGTTTTCTCTCCAAATGGGTTGCTATCCCCAGGCGAACGCGCCTCATTTGCTTGAGTGTTCAAATACTGGAGTTTTGGGTTAGCAATCATGCACTTACCTGGCCAATCACTCCGACCAGACTTATTTGCTAAAAAAAAAGACAGTAGGTCTAGTTACTAGTAGGATGCCTACTAGATCTAGATGTCTAGACTACTAGAGACTAGAGAGTGTACTACTTACTACAGTAACTGAGTAACAGTGTACTGAGTGTACTCTAGTAACTTTACTACAAACTATTTAGTACTAGTACTACTAGAATTAACATAGAAGTAGAAGTACGTAATGAATAATTCTGATAATGAATTTATTTAAATAATTTATTAATAGAGTCTAGTCTAGGACTGAAGTTCTGGATCTAGACGACTAGAGTCTACCGCCCGCCCCCCCCCCCCCCCCCCCCCGAAAATTTCAAGTGCTAGATTCTAGACTATTAAATTAAAAAAAAAATTAATTAAATAATTAATAAATCACTACTAAACTAAGACTTGACTTAACTAAGTAAGAAGATAGATTTATAAATAAAAAATAAAAATGAGTTTTCGAAATGTTTGTTTATGTTTTAGATCTAAATTATTAAATTTAAAGTATAGATCTATATCATACATTAGATCTGGATCTAGATCTATATCTAGATTCTAGATCTATATAAGATTTCTAGATCTAGTTATTGATTAGAAAAGATCCCAGACGATGGTATCAAATTACTAAAGTAAAGTAAGTTACCTTCTGGTAGCCTGTGAGTTGGAAATGGGAGAGCTAAACATGCCAAAAAGGATTCTTTTTATAAAAATAAATCATACCGATCTAGATCTAGATCTACTAGGATTATTAAGTTCAAGATCTATACTATTCTATACTTTCTTCAAAAACTTTTTTTTCAATAAAAATATTTTTAATAGATCTAGATGTGTATATTTTAAAATGCAATTTTATATGCTACCTTTTTTATTTAAAAAGAGAAAATATAATAAAATAATTTGGGGAAAAAACTGGTACGTTTCTGCCTAAGTTGGTGCAAAGACTTCAAATATTTTCAATACGCAGGGAAGCAGTTTCCAAAGTAAGAGACACACCTCGAAGCGGGAGAGTACGCACAGAAAGTTTTTCAACAATGTTCAATCATTTTAGACTGTCTATTCACTAGCCGTCCCCCGGCCAGGCTCTGCACTGGCTTTTGTAAAAAAAAAACGTATCTGTATAGGACCGTGACAGACGTATAACAGAAATAATAAAGGACTGTGCGATATGGATTTGAAGAGCTGGGAGCAGTGTTTCTTCCAGCCTTTTTTCACCGACGGGGCACTTGATATTGGGGGGGGGGGGGCACATAATCCTTGTTATATCATCAAATGAATGTAAAGTAAGTAATTTCTCAAAATCATTTCCGTCATTAAGTGCTGAGGATGAGGAATGCTGACAAGATTTGATTGGTATCCAACAGCTTCTTGGTTTCCCAAGGCGTTGGATAGAGTTTTTATCCCGGCATATGTCCAGCAGCCACAACCCAGTCGTAGTCAGACAACACCCGGCAATGTACCCTCTAAGCTGCGCAATAGTATAACCTGCTGCGCGGTTATTTTGTAAAATACATGTATCCTGATTCCTTATATAAGACATTAAGAACACCGCGCACACAAAATAAACGTTGCACACTACCTTCTTCCCGATTGAAGGACGTTGTTTATTAAGGTTTTTTTAATGGCCTTTACGCTAGAAAATTGTTTCTTTGACGTCGTTGATAATTTCAGATTGCAATGTTTATGCTACGATGAGGCCTACTACTGATATCTAAACTAATATGAACGCACATTTACCCATGTGTCTGGATTTTTTCTCCAGCTGACAAGAAACGTTAGTAGGAGACAGTGGCGTAGCTACCGTAAAGCTAGCGTAAGCAAGGCATAGGGGGGGGGGGGGTGCAAATCGAAAGTCTGAGGGGGGGGGGGAATGCAAATCGAAAGTTTGTCCCCTGTCGCCGGGAAGGGTCGCTACGCCTCTGAGGGGCCCACTAACACTTTTTGCATACGGGCCCAGAAGTCCTAGCTACGCCACTGGTAGGAGATCAAAGAAGCAAGGATGCAATGGATATTTAATAGGTCTTATAATATAGTCTGTACCCGGGTGTGATTTTTTTAATGACATGAATGTAATTTTAGCCTTCTGTTTCTATGAATCTTTTAGGTGTGTATAATTTTTCGAACCTTTTAGAATGTCTGCGCATTTCTTTTGATGCCCAAATATTTATTTGCGCATCATTCTCGTTAGTTTTTTTTTTTTTTTGAGCGAATATTTCTACATTCTCAGAACAATTTACGTTATTGCAAATTTTCGACGCGCACGCGGTTCTGCTTGCCTGGAGATTCTATAGAATGAGTTACTCAGTTCCAAAGTGTGTAATCAGTGGCGGAACTAAAAAAAAGGCACCCCCGCAAAAAATTGCCCCCCCCCCCGATATATATATATATATATATATATATATATATATATATATATATATATATATATATATATATATATATATATATATATATAAGCCCTGCTGGGGGTGGGGGTAACTACTATCTACTTATCAAGGCTTATCTATATAAACTTGTTCGGTCAGTGCAACCGTGGTAAAACCTACGGTGGTTAAACCCTTAGTCTAGATTTTTAAAAAAAAAAGCTTATCAATTTTATTTACATTTAAAAAATGGAACTAACAATAAAAAAAACGTAAACCTTATTTCAAATTCAAACATCCTAAACAAACGTCTAATCAAACACTAAACAAACAAAACACTCAACTTTCGATGGAATATTATAAACCTTCGATGACTCGGATGATAGGAGCAAGCTGATCAAAAGTATATAAACACGTAATGTTTATTTTATGATTTTTTGTGTGTATATTATTAATTTTGAATACACTCATTTTTATAGCTATGCAATTCTTTATTATGTCTTGTTTAAATAATAATTAAGATAATCTATTTCTTTTTAATTTACATAGTACAAAACTATTTAAAAGAGCTTTATTGGAACCATAGATGTAGTCTGAACGTTTGCTGATCTTTCAAACTACAGCTCGTGTACATTTTAAAGATATTTCTCTATGCAACAGTGTGTGTTAGTTACCGTAGAACAATCACTGCTATAGTAGACATGTTTGTTTTTTACAAAACCACAATCAAGGTGCACGAAAAACATTATTTATGAGGAAAAAAATGTTTTTTTTTAAAAATCGGAACTGAGCCCCCTAACCGACATGCCACCCCTCCCCTCTCACCACACCTCCGCATTGCGGGGTCTGGCGGCCTGGTAGTTCCGCCCCTGTGTGTAATTTAAGTATATGAAATATCGCATAAAAACATAAAATTAAAAAGATAATTCACTTACTCGCTAAACTGCTAATGCTAAACTCTTTCGATCACTTTCATTTATTCATAACGCTACGCTTTATCACTATACTTTATGGAGCCTAACGTTATCTGAAATAATTTAATTTAAATGCTACTGTACATTTTTTTTTTTTTTTTGCTATTGACGCTGAATTTTCGTCATTGCTTTTCTCTTCACGTGACTTTGCTTTAGTCATCGAATATAGTGCCATCGTGTACCTAGTGTAGGATGCTCTTTAAAACGAATATAGGCGCCATAGTGCTCATATGTGATCTAGAGGCGCATCGGGACACAAAGCGCCTGTTTCGATTTAGTTAACGATTGTAGTAGCCCACCACATGAATAATAAATTATGTAGCGCTCTTTAAAATTAATGTAAGCAGAAAACTGCTTATGGAAGAGCCCGGGGCGCAAATACTATGTTCTAGTGTAACCAGCCTATGCATTATTACACCTTTAATTCGGTCTTGGTCTGTTTTAACTTTGTTTGGTCTTATTTAAGTGTTCTTCAACGGGAAAAAAAATCTTCATTTTAATTGATCTTAGGTGTTGGTTGACTCTGTCAGATAATTGGTTTTCAATTAATTTATTGTAATTGATGTTTAGGATAGCGGGGCCGTAGAGGTAGAGCGCTAGACTGCAGAGGCGTAGCGATGGGGGGGGGGGGGTGCAGGGGGAGGGACATATGTCCCCGGGCGCCGACCTTAGGGGGCGCCAAAATGGGTTGTAAAAACAAATTAAAATGTCATTTTAGCTGCATTTTTGCAGTTTGAGGGGGGGGGGGGGGGGGGAATGCAAATCAAAACTTTGTGTGGGGGAGTGCAAATCGAAAAGTTGAGGGTGGGGGGGGGTGCAAATAGAAAGTTTGAAAGTTTGTCCGCGGGAAGGGTTGCTACGCCTCTGGGGGGGGGGTGACACCATTAAGTGCCGCACCGGGTGACACCCGACCTCGCTACGCCACTGGAAAGCAGGCTTGGTTAATATCAATGTATTATTTCGGTGCAAGACACGGTAGACACATAGATCTACATATTATAGTCCTAGAAAAGACAGTCATTTTATCCAGAGCTCATCTCTCTATACAGACTAGGGCCCTATTACACAGACTAGGTCCAGGTCTTCCAAGCTAGATCGTCCTCGATCTCGTTTTGAAATAGATTGTCACGTGGTTGCCTACGTAATTCATTTTTGCCCGAAGCGCTTCGCGTAGGCCTAGCCTTTGCCTAATTTAAATATTTGCTTGCCACATTGCACTTTCAAAAATGTAATATATTTTATTTAATGTATTAAAAAGGTTCGGCTAATCCTAGATATAAACCTACAAAATCTATCACAAAATGTAATATTTTTCAGTAGGAATACTTACAATAATTTACTTTGAAATATATTTTGCAATTATTTTGCCAAAGCTATCATACTTTTTAATTTGCTAATAATTCTGGCTACCAACTCCATCTTGAATAATTTAAAGCTGTAGGCTAGCCCAACCTATACCATAGGATCATCTGAAAGGTAAAGGGATTTATTTAGCAATTTATCTCTCGATTAATATACACATAACCTTAACGTTTGTAAGTAATTTAGTTATTTAACAATCCAACGTGTTCTAGATCTTAATATGAATCTTCATTGATACAATAAAATGTTTAAAACAAATGAAGCTCAACGTACAAGTTCGATGGCGTGGGTTCTTTGTCCTCGTGAAAGTCATGGCGCTTGCGTTGAGGTGCAGATTTAAATTTGTTTTTCAGCAAATTTAAGAGTCTAATTTAGATTAGATCTGGGCTCGATAAATAGCTTAAAAACAACGGAATTTATGATTCAAGACTACTTTCAAGAGTACTCTAGGGGAGCAGGCTTCAAGATGTCCATTTCATTGTGACTGGATTAGGCCTGATTCAGTGATTCTGATTAGGCAAAATTGTCAGTCATGGCTGGCAGACCAATGCACCGATTACAAATGTTCTGGGAATGAGTCCCTTAAGAATTTAGATCGAGTAGGCCTACATTAAATCGATGTCTAGATCTAGATCCACGGGGATTTGATGGCAAGTGCAACAAGAGTAAAATACTGCGCATGGTCAAACCACTCCTGCTCCTTTTTTCCCCGTTTTTCGCTCAATAAAATTCAATTTAATTGTTTGGATGTTCTAAATCTAAAGGAAACTAGATCTAGATCTGGAGAATTTTTATCCCAGCATCCGATAATAGAATCTTCTTTTAAAAAGGGGTGTGTAGGTTACTGGTAATTAACTAAATGGCTGATGCTGGCCGGAATAAAATACGCATGCGCAATGGAGAGAAACTACGACTTGCAGCGATGTTTTCGATTGTACTGCGCATGCGTGTGTACAACCACAGAACCCTAGCCCAACCCTAATCCTACCCCTAACCCTCATTCTAGCCCTAACCCTAGCCATAGGTCACTGCACAGAGCTATCTTTTGCCGACTAAGTGGAGACGTTGGGGAGAAAAATCTTCCAAGTAGTCACTTTGTAACTAAATACGCACATGACTTGCTAATGCCAATGCTAAACGTGTAAATATACCCCCAACCCTAGTCCTACCATACGCCTAACTTCTAACCATAAAATTAGTCGAGATTTCAATATCGCCTACTACTAACAACCCAACACACCTATTTTATGGAAGTCTTTTATCGGACATTGGTATCTATCATCCACTAGATCCACCATCTGCTGTAGGCATGTCCATATCTAAAAATATTAGTATTACTCGCTAACTTGGAGGCGTGGTCGGTTGCTAACAACAAAATGGTGCCCGGACACGACGCATGGCTTCCTGCGATTTTCTGGCCAAATTCCAGAGACCTACTAATTAGGCCTACATTTAAAAATGTTTACCACGCGCAAAATGTCGGAATTTCCATGTCATAACAACAAACCATAGGTGGCAGGGTTAGATATGCCAGAAAAGCATTTTAAAATTTGTTTAGGAGAACTGAGGCTAAATTCAAAAGTTGGTTTCATTAAAATTAATAGAATTTGAAAAATATAAACTATGTAGGTACAAAAATGATCATATAGCCTATGTAAAGCATTAAGTCTATCAGTCTATGTAAAAAGAAAGCAAAAATTGTAGGCACTTTTTTATAAGATCAGGTCATATCACAACCCATTATTTTTATTTTTTAAAAACCACGTAACTGCTATTTGATCACTAGTGAGGAACTCTGGGTGCGTGGCCACTTAAAAAGTCTAACCAGATTTGTGGTTTTCTTTAGCTTCAAGCATAAGAAGAGTTGTCATGGAGAGGTGTGTTGTGCATGGCAGTGAGTGTCAATAAATATTGAATTAAGTAATTTAGTTTAAAACGAACTAACAACTTCTAAATTAGTGCCTAATGGATTAAATATGGATGTCTATTTATTCAGTTGTCATGTTTAAATTGAAAATTGCTTAAATTTTAGATTAAGTGAGAATAATTTAAAAAATATCCAGGGCAAAATAATTTTTTTTTCTCCTTGTAGGAGACTAGATTTAAATTTTCTAAGTTATGAGATATGCTGTCGTATAGGCCTGTATGTCACATCCCCCGTATGACCAGCACTAGATCTAGGCCACGGATTAGACTAATAAATCAAACCAATCAAATCTTTTATAGGTTAACTAAATAACTTCTACATATGTATAGTACCCTGTAAATACTTCAGTCAAGGCTGTTATAGCAATCTCAGAGGAGAAATTGGGGTATCAATTTTCGTATAGGCCTAACCCTTGTTGCGTAACTGACTTAAATTAAACTAGCCTAGTTCTAGATGTCTAGATCTAATCTTGATTCTCTATTTTTTAATCGAAGTCTAGAATCTGTCGGTCTGTTTTCTAAATTTGTTTAAAAATATTTCCAATCATCTACTTCTAGATCTAGTTTGTATCTCTACATACAAACTTGTCCAAGCAACCAGAAATAAAAAAATCTCTAATGGGCTCTACATAGCCCTGAAATTGTTAATGCTGCCATAGCCAGCATAAAAACCAAAATTTTACTTACTGGCAGTCCCTTAAACAGTCCTTTCTCTGCCAGCTGCTTCTGTCTTGCGTCTCCCTTGGCATCCAGTTTTCTTTTTCCATTAAGCATTCAGTTTAGCGCTATTCCTACATCATCTGGTTCCATTCTCAAGACATGCCATCTTTTCTTCAATAATTTTAGAAACAGCTTCATTTCCATCTCTCCTGGTAGTCTATCATTGGAGATGGTGTTACACGAGTGGATGCCTTTTATCCTAGGCAAGCACTTAGTTTGGAAAGAGTCCAATGATCTGCTGGTGCTTACTTTTGAAAATTCTGCATTTGTTTTTTCTTCAATCACCATGTTTATTTCATGGCTGCAAAAGCTTGCTTGGCTTTAGAGATGTTATAATTTCAGCTGTGCAGTCTCCTTTATTAGTGACATTGCTTTGAACAAATTGTTTTTTTTTCTTTTACTTGTACTTATTTTAATAGGTTCTTAAGGGCAGGTTAAACCCCCCCAAAATACATATTTAAGTCAGAAATGTTGATTTTTGAAAATCTATTGTTTCTGAAACTACATTCAATTCTGAACATTTTTGTATAATCATTTTGCAAAATTTCGTATTGCTAGTATTTTTTATAATTTTTTAATTAATGAGACTAATGACGTAATTGACCTATATTAAGCAACATTTAGCAACATAAAAATTAAAAACTAACTAAAATAGATGTTCTTATTGCTGAGTAAGAGGCCCCAGATGCAATTTATGTAACTGGGAGGTTTTAAAAATGACTTATTTGGTATAATTTTCGCTTTTTCTCGTTTTTTTCAAATTTAGTATATTTTTCACTATTTAGCGTTTTTCTCAAAATGTTACTTTTCAACAATATAGTACCAGTTAAATCACTATAACTCAAAAACTACTTGAGATATTTAGCTGAAATTTTGCACACATGTTTACTAAACACTGCTTGTAAAGGTGAACTAAAAGAATTTCTATATCTTTGAAACTTCTCATTTTATTAAAAAAAAGCTAAGTCTACTCCCTACTTTTTGGAAAAAATTTAGGTCTCACATTTAAAAAATTTGGCTAAAATCCATTTTTTATTATTTTCTAATTGTTTTAGTTCAACTTTTTTGTAATTGCGTATATTACACTATATTAAAGATTTGTGTTATTCTGACAAACAGAAGCTGAGTTATTGTGATTTCAATGAGAGCTAATTTTGAGCTATTTTACCCTAAAAATGACACTTTTTAGAAAATATTTTCACAAAACCATAACTTTTTAGTGATTTTTTTGCATTTTTTTCATATACTATGCTAGTTACAACTTCCTTATCACTCAAAAAAGTCCTAACACCTAAATTTCAATTTGGGGGTTTAACCTGCCCTTAACTAGTTGTATATTACTTCATATCTTTTGTTTTGTTAATATTTTGAGTCAGCCTTTTGACTATTGCAGGGTTCGTGCGGCCTCCTGAAATTCCAGGAGGTCCTGGAAAACTCCTGGAATCTTAAAAAACGTAAAAACCTCCTGGAATTCTCCTGGAATTTAAAAAAATATAAAAACCTCCTGGAATTCTCCTGAAATTTTAAAAAATCTCATGAAATTTCATTAACCCGCGGCGCAAAACCCGACCGAAATTATTTGATTTTGTTCCGCCAATAATTGAATGGTAGTTTTTAAATGGGACGAAAATAAAAATAAACGCATCGGCCGTCGTCCGACTGAATCGCACTGCCGTGATCTACACATCGTGTGGCACAGCCGAGTGTGTGGTCACGTGACGATAGGCGATTGACCCGAATGGATGATACTATAAACAATTTCTAAAGATAGATAGGCCTACATGTGTTCCCGTGTTTGACTTGTCGGCTATTGGATTTTTAAAGTAGACAGGCATGTTTCATAACTTTGTCTTAAACTATTGAAACTGCAAAAAAAAAGTTGTAGTAGTATTTACGGCTCAGGACTAATCGTCAAAATTAATCTTCTTTAGAGATTAACCCGGATAGCTGCGACCCGATCAAACAATGCTGATTCGCGTAATGTTTCATTATTTTATTTTATACATTAATTTTTGTAAAAATGGCTATAGAAAATAAATTAAAATTTTCCAGTGGCTCTTTTTTTTCCGGTTGACTAAAAATTGTTAATACGCTTAATACTAGCGTGCCAAATAGACAAAATGGGCTGGGGTGGGTGGGGGAAGACACTGACCATCCTACACGGTAACACCCAACGTAACACCCATTGCCTCACCCCGCCCCCACTACTCCGTGACGCGACAAGCCGACGATCGGCGCCTTTGATGTTGTGTAACACCCGTACGGTACCCGAGCAGCCCGTGGTGGTTTCATACCCCACCTCTCTTCCCCCTTCACATTGTGGAGTTGATGTGTTACTAATCCTCGGGCATAGATCAAGAAATCTTGCAAGGCTTTTGTCTCTGAAATTACATAATATTCGTCTGACACGTTCATCGGGTCGGTTGACTAGCCTAGCATCATTGGATTTGGCATCCAAAAATCAATAAAATATCACGAAATGATATTAATTGGTGAAGTCTGCTTGCATTTTTACCTCTTTTATAGTGAAAAACTCTTAAAATTTGGTCCATACCCTCCCAGTATTTAACCTCCTTCAGGGTCTATCCCGGTTGTCTGAAAAACTGCTATTTTTTTAATGCCAAAAAAATCATAACTTTTTTGTTTATGGTCAGATTTTGAAAATTCAAACTGGTCTGTAGTCAGATTGATAACCTCTATCCTAATATGTAACTAATATATTGTTTTACTTTTACTGAAATTAAATTTTTGCATTGGCTTAGCTAATTAAATGTATTATTAAGTACGCTTTTTTAAAAATGTACAAATTGGGTTTCTTTTTTGTTTTTAAAATCTCCTTGAATTTTTTTTTAAACTCCTGGTAAAGTCCTGGAAAACTCCTGGAATTTTATTTGAACTTTTGAGCATGAACCCTGCTATTGGCTAGTAATGTAGCCTGCAAATCTATGCCCACTAGTCTATTTGTTTCTTCTGATGCATGAACAAATTAATTAATAATTTTAAAAACGGGGACCTAACACAACCTTGTTTGACTCGTCTGAACCATAAATGGGCCAGTGAAATGGCAGCCCCGTATAACTATGCATTGAAACCCTTTATGTATGTTTTTTGTATCCATAGACTATGTTAAAGGTTTTTTCTGGCTTAGAAAAATACTTTACACTATCATCCATTTTATCATAGTCTTGCATTAAAATATTTAGCTAAAATTTCTTGTATTTGAAATTTAAAATCTTGCAACTGTGATTTCTGTTCATTGGTGAAAGAAAACTAGGACCAAAATGTCTATTTAAAATGTAGCAAGCTAGTGAATTTTTAAAGATTCAAAATTGAGCTTCAAGTGAAAGGCTAGTTACAAGCTAGATAGTTCAAATACTTAACATATAAGCTCATATTTACTATGTTCTTATTATACATTTTCCTATCATTTACTGAAACCGGTTGTAATTTATACTTCATAATATTAAGTTGTTGCAAGGAGTAGTCATGTCAATGGCCTTGTTTTACTCAAATCATATAACAAGGCTGTGGTTGTGTAAAGAGTAATCAACGGCTTAACACAGCTTTGAAGACATGTTGCTTTGGCTTAATATCTAAATTTTGATAGTTTTTTTACGCTTTACTTTCTAGCATTTAAACAGTTTACTTTGTTATTATGATACACTATAGTAAACCACTGTTTTTCATTTAGGTGCTTAATACAGAATGACGATCAAGATATTTTTGGGCAATTTAAGCTCAGAGACTACGTCTGACAAAATTCGACCTCTGTTTGAAAAATATGGTCAAGTTGTGGAATGCGATGTACTTAAAAATTTTGGATTTGTGGTAATTTTTTTTTATCCAGTATGTTCTTTTTAATTTCTGTTAAATAATTGAAAAATCCTTAACACTTTTCAATTTGTTTTTATCAGCACATGGTGAATAAAAATGAAGCCAACAAAGCAATCGCTCAGCTAGATGGCTACAGTGTTGATGGTAACAATATTCGTGTTGAAGTGAGTAATGTTCTTTAACTTAATGTCTATTTATCCTTGGGTTTCTTGGTATAAATCTTTTTTTTTTTTTTTTTTTTTTTTTTTTTTGACGTTTTTTCTGGTACTTGGGAGCAATTTAAAAACTGGACATATAAACCCCGAAGGAGTCATTGGTTGCGATGTCAGCAATGTTGGTTTTAAAACCCTCGCTTTTTAAGTCCGTTATTGTATGCTTTGATTTTATGTATATAAAGCATGGTACGAGATGCTTTTCATATATGTGCGTCAATGAAACCTGTCATGAAGTCCGCTATCTTATTTGGGTTTTCTTCTCAACCGTAATTATGTCGATCTTGTACAATTTTTTTTCCTTTAGTTTTGTAGACAGGTTTCATTGTGATGGCGTTCTCTTTTTATCTCTAAGAGGACAATACAATTTTCATTTTTTTTAATCTTGCAGCTATCGACCGGAAAGAAAGGTGGCGGCGGCGGTGGCGGAAAATTCGACAAGAAAGGGTTAGAAAAAATTTATTGCGCAAGCTCGTAGACCGTTTTAATACTACTGTCCGCTGAAAACCAGGTTGTGCCGTGCCGATGCCGTCTGCGATTGACATCCTTAGATGTATTGCATCCAGATCGGTATTATCGAGCAACCTATCAACCGTATTGAGTATCGAAACGGTTTGACAGAGTATATCCTAGAATATAAATTTACTGGTTCCAAGGAATGTTCATTGGTATATTGCACACATTAGGCCTTAAACATCCAAGAAAAGTGTCACATTACTCGGTGACCTTATATTATTTCTAATCTTACCTGAATATTATTTTTATGTATTTGTGTGCATCATGGTAAGTCGGTGATCTTGTGAAGGTAGTTTCGTAGATGGCTATTATTGGGCTTGATTATATCATTATTTAAAAAACATTTAAGCAGCTTTAACTCCATGACATTTAATGGTTAGTAAATCTTTGATGTTTAATTCATGCATTAATATTTCAGCTTCGGGATTGGCAATCGTCCTAGGCCATATGGACCTCCACCTGGAAGAGGTGATCCACGAGACTACGACAGATATCCCTACCCTCCTCCTCCACCAGTTCCATACGATCGATATGATCCCTACTATCGTTACTACATGGAAAGGGAAGCGTACTATGCTCGAATTGGCCCTTTGCCAGGTGACAGAGGCTATCCTCCTGCAGCAGCTAGAGACCGTTATCTTCCTGTTCCTCCTCCAAGGGACCGTATTCCAGACCGTTATGCTGATCCACGTGACAGGCTCATTCCTCCCAGATCTTATTTAGATGACCGTGCCAGAGGTCTGCCTGATCCGTATATGAGGGACAGAGACCCTTTGGCAGCTAGACCTCCTCCAGAATATTATGAAAGGTGAGTTGAAATGGATTTGCAACTTTATAATGAGCTTTTTTCTGTATTTTGTGGGTTATTTTATTACCATATTTTTGTTATGGAGAGTTGGAAAGTTAGGGGCTGGAATGAAGACTTGAAACAAGGTTGCTTACTTCCTTAATTTTTAAAAACAGGTTATCTGTTTTGATTTCCGTCCTTTTAAGTAATTAGCTTAATTTAATACAAAATAGCACAATTATAAAGATGCAAACACTTAGCAGTTAAGAAGCTAAAGTTTATTATGTAATGGTTAAATATTTTTTTTGTATGAATGATCATACACTACCTAATGAGGCTTGTAGAATGTCTTTTTCTTTAATGTATTTAAATTTATACAAATTTTGCAGGCAGTGATTTAATTCAGTATTGCAGGTTATGTACTCGATACTTTTTGAGTAGATATGATCTTATTTGATTTTTTTTTAGTTTGAAGATAAAGTATTATTTTGCTGGTCTTTATGTAGAATAAAATGACGGGCTTATTTTCTTTAGGTCGCCTTTTATTCACGTTTTAACAACAAAAAAATCACTTGGTTTCAGCGCAGTATTCAGCTGTTATAAAAACCTCCCAAGATAAACATGATCATGTTGCTAATTGATAAATTTATGTGTAACAACTATATTCAAAATAAGATTAGATTGTCCTTTTTATGTGCTGGTTCTTACATGTTAACTTTTAAGCATTGTTGGTCAGTCATTATCTGCGTAAAACCTGTAGTAAAGTATTTTTTAGCCTAAAAATAACAGGATTGCTGTTGCCAGGGTTTCTTGCATTTGTGAAGAAAATTATAGCTTATTCCTTAACTGACAATCTTAAAATAGATGTGATATGGGTTTACTGCTAACATAACAAAAATTAACAGCAATCTTTTACAAAAAGTTAATGAAATTCTGTGACACGATACTTTTGTCATCACCCAAGTCCCAGGGGGAATAACAATTGTGTATTAAAAGAATGTAGGGTCTTAGATTTGTGATGTCACTGTTAATAAATTAAGGCCATGTTACAGCATTTAACAGTGACTAGTTTTAGTTATATAACGATGTTAAGGTTAGAAAAATATTTGGGCTGACAACACCATTTAGCTTAATATAGGAAGTGCAAAAAGTTAAAAATACATGGGTATGTTTTAAAATTGGGCATACTGCCGCTTTTTTTTAGGCATATTTTAAAATTTTCTGTATTACCTTTATAAAAGTGACTACTGTGTATAAAACAAAGTATTAGTAATATAGCAGTGGATTTGTATTGTTTTTGTGCCTATGGGGAGCTTTAGAAAAACAATATGGGTTATAGATGGGTCTAAAAATGACTTATTTATATTCACAAACCCTTAAACATTAAGTTTGTTTGCTGATTGTTACAAAAAGTCCACTTAAGCATTGTATATTGAACATGATAGGATTGAAATAGTTACTTTTATTTTTTTTTAAAATTGACAGTTTTAGGGCTTTAAATACTTTAAATTTTGGCTACATTGGTAAAATTTGGGGTATGATTTACAGTGTTAATTTAAAGAGTGGAACCCCTGCAACAAATTTTAAAATCCAGCTTGAACTGTTGTTACATCATTTGTTAGTGTTTTGAGAAAGAAGCAGTTTACTAATAGTTATTGGATGTCTTGGTTCAATTTACAGATTACATTTTTAAAAGAAAATGTTTTCTAATATTTGGAAAGCTGCATAGGTTAAGGTAACCCTCTGTCACTAGGCGTGAACTGGACATGCAGTTTCTTTTATTTTATTCCAATCACTGAAACAACAGGCTGAATTGCTTTGTTGTTAGTGTTGTATTTGCCATGACAGCTTGGGTAGAGTTATTCAAGTACTTAAGTTTACTGGATTTCAATTTGGCTAGTTTGCTGTAATTATGTAAATGGCTTCAGTTTCTTAAGAAGACTAACAGGCTGCTTTCACTCTGCTTTATGCCTTAAAAGAAGTTTGGTTTATATGGATTCTCTAAACTGAATGCAGTAGCATCACACTTAGAAAAAGATATTTTGTCTTATAAGCGGTATTGACCCACTTTTCCAGGAAACCTCTTGGTGCAGGTCGAGGTGCTGAGCAATCGGGCGCAGGTGCTGCCACAGGTAGAGGAGTAGGTGCACCTGGTGCATATGGAAATGGAGTTGGTGGTGCAGACTTTTATCGTAACATGGACAGACCTGGTGTAGGCATGGGAGGCTCTGCTGGAGGTGCTGGCGACTTTTTCCGCCAAGGTGGTGGTGTTGGGCAACAGAACAGTTATGGACGGCCGGGAATGGGTGGATCAGGTGGGAAACCAGGAGACAGCCAGTCAGCTTTTGCTCAAGATGCTATCTTTTTTTAGGCAAGTGTTTTTCACGTCAGTGCTAAAGCAGGATTTTCATCTTGTGCTGCTTCGAGTTCTTGTAGCAAGTTTGGATACCATTTGGTTCCTTAAATTTTTATAAAATCTTTTTATATTTCTAAAATTGATACCGTAACCTTTAAAAAGGTCACAGGAAATACAAATTTTGTAAAGTTTTTATATTAGCCTTCAAAAGTCATTGGAAATAAAGTAATTGCACTGATTATACATGTAAATTTGTATTGAAAAACAAAACCGATAGTAAGGTGATGTCTTGAGCCATGACTTTGGTCTCGATTTTAACAAGTGTTGTGAATAACTGCATGGGTGTTCCCTGTATCTAACAGTTAATTTACATTGTTATTTTGGCAGTTTTTGTACTAACTCATTGATTTGTAATTAACACAAAGATGCATTTGTTGCAACTCATAATTTTAATTTATGTAATACGGTAGCCAATGTTAAGTACAGTTTTATTTGGTTTTATGTGACAGATCTGCATGTGCATGGAACAGTAGTGCGAACCCCTTATTGTATTTTTATATTTATAAAGTGTTTGCATCTTTAAAGTGGTGTGCTTAAAAAGTATCTTCTCTTCTCCCCCCCCCCCCCCCCCCTGCCATATTTTCACTTGTTTTTAATTTAAAGACATTTTGACATTTCAATTTTTAAAGAATTTGTTTCTCCATCTCAATGTTTTATTATTGACAGACTATTTTTAGAGCTAGACATAAATAAAAACTTAATGTACAGTTGAACACAGTTGTCATTTGCATGTTTGTTGTTAGTTATTCATGTATTTTAACATTGTAAATAATTTAAGCAAAATTCTGTATGCTTTATCACTGCTAGCCTTTTCAGGATATGTATATCCAAAAAACTTTTAATTGTCACATCACGTCGCATAGTGTACATACTTTCATGTTACTGTTAATAGATTTTCTTTAAATAATTAACTCTAATAGTGTTATAGTAAAAGATCCTTGAAAATGTATGGATTGTATCGTGTGCCACCTTATAGCTTAAGCTTCTGTAGTCTACTAGTTATATTGTTACTTTTGGGAAAAGTATAATGTGCATTTCTTCTTTAGGTAGAGGCTTGATGAATTTTGCTGGAAGATATGATGGCACTAGCTGAGAAAGATACCCTGAATGTTTGCAGAGATGTCAAATTCTGTCTATAGGATTTATAAACCATTTTTAGTTCCTTTATTTACCAAACTCCAGCGGTTGTAAGTGCAGGCTATCAAATGATTTTTTTTTTAAAGTGTCCAATAACCAATATTTTATGTTTATTTTCTGTAGTAACTTTTAGATATAGAAAACTTGTTCATATTTTGTATCTTTTATTTGCACAAAGGAAAATGTTACCATAGTATCTTGTTTTATTGAAATTCCACATTTAATGTACTGGATTTTATGATACATGATTGTGCCACAAACATTTGTGTAAATTGTGTGGCAATCTCATTTGTTGTATTCTTGTCATCATTGTTCATTTATCAGAATTTTTAATCATTAAATGATCACTTTTGTATTTTTTCTTTGGATTGTATTTTTTTAAATCAATTTTATCTAGTTCAACTCTTTTAAGGCCATTAATGGTAATGCAATGAAATGCTGTCTGAATACTCTGAATAGGTCTTTTCTAAGGGTAGACACAAAATAACCCTAACTGCATACAACCTTTAGAAAGATTATCTGATAATTATCATGTTTTAAATTAAAAAGAAAATGTTTAGTTCAATCAAATTTTAATTGAAAAATGGATGGTTAAACTTTTAAACCACTGAAAGGCAGATCACTTTTTGATTAGCCATAAGCACATTAAACGTCAATCCTTCATACTACTACTATTTGATCTAGATTAAGTTTGGACGTCAGGTTAGAGTTAGATTAATTCATTGCCAGTTCAGTACACAATACTGGAAGGAGAACTGACAGTTTTTTTATGAGCTTCTACTTCTATATTGTTAATTCCAAGTAATTGAAAGAAAACAGGGTGCTTGGCTTAGCTCTTTACACAATTATTCTATTAGTATTAGATTACTTGTAATAAAATGAGTGAGAAAACCCTACCAAGAAGTTGCTATAAAAATGATTCATTATCTAGATCCTACCCTAGCTCTTCCGCTAACTCATGAAGTCGACAGCAAGCATGTGGCTTTGTCACCCAGCTGATGCAATGGTAGCAGGAAAAATAAAAGCGAGCACCAACAGATTTGAGTGATAAAGCTAGGGAGTGTCATTAGGGGTAGACAATAAAACATGGTGAATCTAAATAGATTGCAGTAACGGGGGGGGGGGGGTGATTTGCACTTATTTTTTTCCCAATTTGCATTAAATGCTTGATTAAAAATAAATTGCCTGACCAATGTAAGCATTGATTTTTTTTTGTAAGATAGTGAGCTGACAGTTTTTGAAAGGCCGTAAAACTGCAAATCCATCTCTTCGGCCACCGTTCAAGTAAATTGGTCAAGCGACTGCTAACGAAAATGATAATTATGTTGCATCTGGATTTTTATAGTAATTAATACTAACTAGTAATACTAAATTGCTATAGTTATTGTAAATGAAATGCTACTAGAAGAGTCCACCTATGGCTCAGATACAGAGCCTGCGTTAGGATTAAGCGGGACCTATGGTCAACCATCCTGTTGGGGCCTGCTTTTTTACATTATATTTTTATAAATAGCCTATATAAACATGCACATATACAGCTACTAGCTACACGAATGTTTTGGAGTCTATAAGCTAATGCCAAACTCACTTGAATATCACTGATATTATCAGATGCTCACCCCTCCCACGGCTTACCAAAAGTTCTTAGTTTTTTATTACTTGAAAGTTAAATATTAAATCACTTTTGACAGTTATGTAATCTATACCAAATCACTGAAGCAAATTTAATCTTATGTCAAAAAATTAGGACAATAAATAAAGTTGAAATTGTTAATGACCAATAGTTAAAAATGAAAGTCATGCGATGCGATTAAAAAAAAAAATTCATAAAAAACGTTTTAATAACAAGCTTTTATGTAATGACTAGGCATACTGCCTAGCTTCGCTTAGGTTTTCAAAAAAGTTGAGTAATTGAATGATTAATTAATAGGTGATTGGCTGTTATGTTAAAAGCTTAGGGCCTAAATTTATTCAGTGTGGTACTTTTATTGTAACCATAAATTGATGGAATATTCGCAAACTTATTACTCGCAAGGTTATTAGAACTGAAAGGGCTTTCATAAAAACTATCAATCAAATATTATATTAAATGATTTTTGCAATTAATTTTAATATTTCTATACAATACAAAACTTAATTTATAACAAAATATTCGTTTAAAACAATGCTGCACTTTATGATTTTTGTTTTTTCTTAAAAAGAGTATACAAAATATAAAAAAAAAATTGTTACATTAAAAAGTTACCTCCCCTGTTCATAAACAAACTGACCAAATCTCGTATAATGAGAATTTCACTCGCATTCATTTTTAGCCCTCTTCGAGGGCTTTGATGCTGACCAACAGTTTTTCCATACGGCCCAGTCATCTATAGAGGTGTATGCAAAAAATTAGCCAGTTATACAAAGAGTAAGTACCCTAAAATTTGTGTAGAAATTACCCTGTTTTCCCCATAAAATACAAAGTTTATATAGGGAAATACAACTGGTCAGTTTTGACCCCTTTACGAAGTTTTCCCAGATATGCCGAGTTTTTTGTGACACCCCAAGGTGTTCTCCTACCACGTCACAAAATTTCAAGGGGGGTCGTCGGAGGAATTTTTTTTTCGTAATAGAGCTCATATAAAGAGAATTTCACTCGCGGTCACTTTTTAGCCCTCGTCGAGGGCTTTGAGTCAAACCGACAGTTTTCCCTAAAGGTCAAGCCATTGACCTAAGAGTATGCAAAGAATTAGCCAGATATACTGAGTTTAAGTACCCTAAAGTCTGCGTTGAAATGACCCTCTGTTTTTCCCATAAAATACAAAGATTATATAGGGAAATACAACTGGTCAGTTTTGACCCCTTTACGAAGTTTTCCCAGATATGCCGAGTTTTTTGTGACACCCCAAGGCGTTCTCCTACCACCTCACAAAATTTCAAGGGGGGTCGTCGGAGGAATTTTTTTTTCGTAATATAGCCCATATAAGGCGCCGGTCAGTCGAGGTCAGTTTTGACCCCCCTCTCCGTCGACTTTTCGGCCAACCGTCACCGGCCCTCGTGTTCTATCGACCCAAGGCACCATCGTGCCAAATTTGACGCGCCTGCGGCGCCGGGAAGTGCCCTATCGGGCACTTGACCACTTTGCTTTATATATATAGATGCACTAAAAAGTAGAAAATAAATTATAGACTACTATTACTATTTAAATAACTATAAAGAAAAGCGTGGGTGTCTTCCTTAACATTAATAAAGGTATCCAATCTGTAATCGTGCAAAAAAAAATTCGAGATTTTTACAAATCTCGACGTTTCACACCTCACTGATACGGAAAAACATAATTTTGCAATCTTGTCTGTGTGTCTGTCTGTCTGTCTGTCTGTCTGTCCGTGTGTAAACACGATAACTTGAGTACCGTTACAGCTAGGTTGATGAAATTTCATATATAAGTATTTAATCAAAATCATAGATCCGTATCAACTTTTGAGCGATTTCCGATAACATGAAGTGGTACTTTTCCTACTTTGAATTTTTCAAATGCCTATATAACTTGAGTACTATTTCAGATAGATAAATGAAATTTCATACGTAAGTAAAAGATCTAATTCTCTACCTTCTATTAAATTTTGAGTCATTTCCGTTGACTGGAAGTAGTACTTTAAGCTACTTCCGATTTCTCAAAAAACTAATGTAAATTTTAACAGTAATAATAATATTGCGCACTATTATGCGCTTTTTTATTTGGCGTTCACTTGGTGTGCAATTAATTTGTCTACGAGATTTTATTCTATTTTTAAAACTGTAAGTATTTAAAATGGATTAAAAATCATGTCTATAGCCCGAGTTCCCATCCCCTTGTTATTTTATATAAGAATATTCGAGAAAGTTTAGGGGAGATCACTCCCGGTTTATTTAAAGTATAAGTATATAAGTAATTCAAAATTGATTAAAAACATGTCTATATCCCGATTTGCATTTCCCGTAGTGTTATATAAGAATAGCCGAGAAAGGTTAGGGGAGATCACTTCCGCTTTATTTGTTATGGCTTTTAATCTAGATCTAGCTTATTCTCTAAACTTAAACTTATTCTATTTAAGTTCAAATATAGAATTTTCTCTAAACAAGATAGGCTTTTTCATTGACATTTTTGTGCATTAAGGCAACAAAGCACTTAATCAGAAATTTTTTTTACAACAAAGCATTTGATTTCATTTGCTTATTTTATTTTGACATGATAATTCTTCTCACTTTGGTGAAGAGACATTTCTCTTTCGCGGGGTCGGCCAGATCATGCGTTTTTCTGTGAAGTAAATAGAAGTTGAATAGAACTAAACATCATGGGAAAATAATTAATCAACCTTTAGACTTAAGACAAAGTGAAAGTCACATATACAAGAACACAATGATTATTGATTTTTTAATAGGCCCTACCGGCAAATATAACTTGTCTGCCACTGGGCATTGCTGAGAGGAACAGGGTAAAGACATAGGTTATATATAACATCTGGATTTTATACAGTTTTCTTGAAGTATATATTAATTTTCCCGGAGGGGAGGTGGTGGTGAGGGCTATTATAATGCGCTTGTCACAGCTGGAGAGAATGTTATGACATATGCATGTCAACATGACATATGTGTGCCAGCAATCTATTTCTTCAATGTAACCTTTGGGAGAACATGACAAACTATGTACAATTTGTATTTCCCCTTTTGAAAGAACGGAAGTACTCACACATTTGAGGTCGGTCAACTTGTACGCAGGTTTAAGCCAAGGCTGGCTCCACACCTTGAAGTCACACTGCTGACTCTGGGGAGACAAAAGGTCAACATCCAGGTGAACAGAACATTAGACATTGGTCTCACACATTTGGTGCTCACACTGGTCAGGGAAAAACGAAATCAAGCGTTGGATACTCACCCGAGCATTGGAGGCAACCCTGCAATGGTCAGAGATGATGCTGGACTTGACGCAGTCTGTAGGTGCTAACCTGACCCCATAGAATCGATAGGACACGCCAGACACGATCTGGAATCACGTGACCAAATGTTTAACTATAGGGTAACGAAACCTCGTCTGACATTGGAATCATTCAACAACCCTACAATTCGCTCTAAACGACATTGGAATCATTCAACAACCCTACAATTCGCGCTAAACGACATTGGAATCATTCAACAACCCTACAATTCATTCTAAACATTAATAATAAATATAATAATATCAATGAAAATCGCATCTTCGCAAGAAAGAGCAAAATAAATAAATTAAAAAAAAAAAAAACCAACCTTTTTGCATGAACTATGTATCTAAATTGACAAATGTAGTAACATTATATCCCAGTTCACAAATTAACCTATCACCAATAATGATTGTGAAAAAAACCAAGACTCGTTAATACAATTTCGTTAATAAGAAAAACTACATTTGAACTAAGAACCTGTGATGTGACAGAGAAAACGACATGAACTAAGAACCTGTGATGTGACAGAGAAACTAAATGAACTAAGAACCTGTGATGTGACAGAGAAAACGACATGAACTAAGAACCTGTGATGTGACAGAGAAAACGACATGAACTAAGAACCTGTGATGTGACAGAGAAAACGACATGAACTAAGAACCTGTGACGTGACAGAGAAAACGATATGAGCTAAGAACCTGTGATGTGACAGAGAAAACTACATTAAATAAGAACCTGAGCTGTAACTTTGGAGATTCCTGTATATTTTTTCCAGTAGAGAGAATTGGTCTGGTTGTTGATTGTTTTCACAGCGAAGCTCAGCGCCTTCTTGACCTCATCACTCTGGAGGTCAATCGTCCTCTCCCCTCCCACCAACACAGGTTTTTTAGTGGTCGGTTGAGCTGTAATACCAACACATATTTTTTAGTGGTCCTTTGAGCTGTAGAATTTATACCAACACAGGTTTTTTAGTGGTCTTTTGAGCTGTAGAATTTATACATTTAAAAAAGCTAAAAGACCTGTCCGTGTCAAGATTTACGTGTAGATACATTTAGGTCAAAGATACCTAGTTGTTCAAAGTTGTTGTATGAACCCCTTTCTGGCAGAAGAACCAGACAAACAGCGCTAACTTTTTTAATTAACTCAGGCTAGGCGCTGTAGTTAGTTCCTGAATCAACTAGGGCTAGGCGCTACACATTGTGCGGTCAGGTGGTTAAGTGGTCTAGAGGTACATCGCACGTTTGCCAACCTGAAAGTCACCAGTCAGATCTCGAAATGGTCGGTCGTCCCCTGCCCGAACTGCCATTATGCCCAAACCATTTGTGTAATGTACTGGAGGACTAAGCAAACATGGGTGAGGACAATGATCCACCCTTAGCGCTGTTTGTCTGGTTCATCTACCAGAAAGGGTTCAAACAACAACTAATTACAGCGCCTAGTCGAGTTAATTAAAAACAATGTAGCAGCTATTCTGAGTTGATTCAAGAACTAATTACAGCGCCTAGTCTGAGTTAATTAAAAAAAATGTAGCAGCTATTCTGAGTTGATTCAAGAGCTAATTACAGCGCCTAGTCTGAGTTAATTAAAAAATGTAGCAGCTATTCTGAGTTGATTCAAGAACTAATTACAGCGTGTACCAACCTAGAGGTGTACACACAGGGTCTACGGACGTCTTTAAACCTTCAGGCTCGGGCAGCCACGGTCTGGACCAGACTTTCACCACACAAAGTTCATTCTAGGCGAGATCAACAAATAGAAGATTCTTGTTTAAGTCATTGTTATATTTAGTAATGCACTTCAAGTGTTGCCATATACTAAATCAAAGAACCAAAACTCTCGCGATTTATGCGGAATAATTCAACATACAATTTTATCCCTCATTTGAATAAAATTACATATTAATTTTTAGAACACGTGTCGTCAGCTATTTTTTAAAAAGCTGAGCACTTGCCAAAAAAAAACATACTGTTTAAAGTATGTGTTCCATTTTGTTCGGGAGGGGGGGGGGGGGGCGGTAGACTTTCTTCAAAGGATGCATGGAAGAAACTCTGCAATCAAGGCAAAATGCTGAGACTCGGCAGAAGAAATGTTTTACAAGGACTCAAAGGGAAAGCACTGTGCAAATTGCTTACACTCTGTTCATCCAATCGCAGAGATAACAGGGCAGGTAACTAAGCATCAGTGATGGAAGATGACATCAGGAAAATCAGCTGGGGTTGGATAGGGCACACCCTGCCGCAAGGTATGCTTAAAATATGGTCAAGCAAGAAAAACATGCGGACTCAAACTTGAGGCGGACACTGCGAAGATGGGCAACACCCGGTGTCAGGTTGAAAAAAGAGCACTGGACAGAGGACTCTGGAGATCTTTGGTTGGTGGCCCACACCCCAACAAGACAGAGGACTATGGAGATCTTTGGTTGGTGGCCCACACCCTAGCAGGACAGATGACTCTGGGGATCTTTGGTTGGTGGCCCACACCCCAACAAGACAGAGGACTCTGGAGATCTTTGGTTGGTGGCCCACACCCCAACAGGACAGAGGACTCTGGAGATCTTTGGTTGGCGGCCCACACCCACCCCAACAGGACATAGGACTCTATAAATCTTTGTTTGGTGGCCCACACCCCAGCAGGACAGAGGACTCTGGAGATCTTTGGTTGGTGGCCCACACCCCAACAGGACAGAGGACTCTGGAGATCTTTGGTTGGTGGCCCACACCCCAACAGGACAGAGGACTCTGGTCATTTAAAAGTTCGCGTCAGGCCGAGCAGACACGCCTACACGCCGAGGGGTTGTTTACACGCAGACAGCTGTTCACAGTAGTGCCCTGGTGATGTATTCGTCAACATAAGAAAGCACACCGAAAAAAAACCAACACAAAATGTAATGAAATGTCTGCAGCAGACTCTAACCAACTGAGTCAATAGTGTGTAACAAAAAAAACAAATTGTGATATCTTAAAAAAATCCTCCACAGTTTGCAAATCGTTAAGTCAAACAAAAGTTATTATTCAACATTTTTTCTAGCTTGAGCTACTTGTTGCATATTCAACATACAAGACCGTCACACATGGCACAGCTGTTGAGCGTGCAACATTTCACAGGAGAAAGTTGTGTCACCATTTGCCGAGTTGGCTTTTTTGTGTTCCCATTCAAACCAAGGCGTCTAATTATATCAAGCCTGGAGCTATGAAAGGGACCATTGACACGAGAGGAAATATAAATGATAAAGGGGTGTAAAGGAAATATAACTCCACACCATCGTTGGCAGATAGTTGGCTGCGCCTTGCTGTGTATGGCCCTCTGTATGGTACTGACATTTCGTTCTAATATCTTGACAAATGTCAATTATTCTTAGTCACCTGTAATTTGACACATTCCTCGTCCCGATATATCAGTATATTATATATATAGCTGATATTTGAATGTGATATTGTTATATTACACTCGAGGGAGGGGGGGGGGGGTTCAAGTGTGAATGTTTTTAACCAAAATGTTTTCAGTGTTTCAATGAACCTTTTTGAGAAGAAACTAGAAGGAGGGGCGGGGGTGGGGGGGGGGGGGGGGCTAAACGTACCCATTGTACTAAAGGTGTGCTAATGAAATGTCAGCCTTACCTGTTGGCCCGTAGTGACAGTCAGGTTTAAGTGAAGCAGTTCACCTTGCACAACCTGTTTGAGTTGAGGTAAACAAAACCAGTTAGGTAATGGTTTCAGATGTAACGTTATAGGAAGCATTTAGTTAGGCAATGGTTTCAGTAGTGACTTAACGAAGCATTTAGTTAGGCAATGATTTCAGATGTAACGTTATATGAAGCATTAGTTAGGCAATGGTTTCAGTAGTAACGTTATACAAAATTCTATTTAAAAGAATCGTAACCAAGAAACAATAGGTGTGTATACACAATTAATCCAGTAGATATTTAATAAAATCTTTATATTGATGTACTAACCTTGGGGCCCCCGAAATTTCCGAGGCCCTAGGCTGCTCCCTAGTCAGCCTCTCACTTAATCCACCACTTTACTGAATACAACTCTACGCAAATAGACTGAGGTTTACAGCTTGTGTCATATAAAGTGAGGTTTACAGCTGTACCCACACAAAGTGAGGTTTACACTTGTACCCACATAAAGTGAAGTTTACAGCTGTATTCACATAAAGTGAGGTTTACAGCTTTAAACACATAAAGTGAGGTTTACAGCTGTACTCACACAAAGTGAGGTTTACATCTGTACTCACATAAAGTGAGGTTTACAGCTGTACCTACATAAAGTGAGGTTTACAGCTGTACCTACATAAAGTGAGGTTTACAGCTGTACTCACATAAAGTGAGGTTTACAGCTGTACTCACATAAAGTGAGGTTTACAGCTGTACCTACATAAAGTGAGGTTTACATCTGTACTCACATAAAGTGAGGTTTACAGCTGTACCTACATAAAGTGAGGTTTACAGCTGTACCTACATACAGTGAGGTTTACAGCTGTACTCACATAAAGTGAGGTTTACATCTATACCCACATAAAGTGAAGTTTACAGCTTTAAACACATAAAGTGAGGTTTACACCTGTACTCACATAAAGTGAAGTTTACAGCTTTAAACACATAAAGTGAGGTTTACATCTATACCCACATAAAGGGTATAAACTAATAAATCGGCGGTTGTACCATGAACTGATCCGCGTCGATAAATTTCTTTAAACAGCTTTGTTGGCCCGATATCTCACGTCCCAATATGTTTATCTTTTTTTTTTGGCGAAGGTTCGAGTCTTCGATCTGCAACAGGTGTTACAAGTTCCGATAGATCAGCCCGTTTAGCCCCACGGCTTAACAACTTCACGACACCAGAAACAAATAAAATCTAAATAAAATCTAAACGTTTCATTAGGTAGAGTTCGTGGTTCGAAATGTTCGGTCAGCCGCGAGCAGTAATGTAAGGGGTCATCCATTTATGACGTCCACACGGGGGGGGGGGGGGGGGGGGTGTCCGAAAAAAATTGACGTTTGCGGACGCGTGTGGGGAGGGGGGTGTGTGGCCCAACGTCCACACATTAAATCTAACAATATTTTTGGTAATGTGAAAGAAAAATATTTCCTAGCGAAGCTAAAGTTCAACTGTCCTATCTCTCTGGCCATTTAACCACCCAGCTTGGGGTCTATGCTCTGGCTTAACCTCGAATACAATAGGGTATCCCATTACGTGTTTCCCCAAATTTGCATCCCAGGTAAAAGACCAGGCGACCGGCATCCTAGCCTGCACTTCTCTAGGTAGTCGGGGACGTCCCTGTTCAGTTGTGGGACGGGAGAGGGGGGGGGGGGGGCTTTAGCACGCTGTCCCAGTTCAGGTGTGGGACGGGAGAGGGGGGGGGGGCTTTAGCACGCTGTCCCAGTGTGGGACGGGAGGGGGGGGGGAGCGTTAATTAACGTTGGACTCAGTAATATAACAGTGTCCATGCGGCTACAAGTGTGCAAAATAACGTCTAGTCAAAACACCGCGAAATATGCTAAATTAAATGATTTGTATCAAAAGGTGTTAAATGATTTGTATCAAAAGGTGTATCCTTCAAAATCAAAAATTCAACTTCAAAAAGAGGTTAATAGCCTATGGCTTAATTTAAAGAAGCAGCCAGAGGAACAATTCATAGCTAAATTAGTTGAACTGCAGGACGTCATCAGGATAAATCAGTCCCGATCTTTATCATTTTGGGACAATTTAAAACCTAGCAATGAATCTGTATTGGTTTGATTAAAAAAAATTGTGGACGTCATAAATGGATGACCCCTAATTGTAATGTAGGCCTAGTTGGTTGTTTCCCTTGCCTGAAGTACCTAGATGTTTTTCTGGCTAAATCCAAACATTTCTCTGTCTGCGTGTTTGACCGAGGTCAATATTTTTGCAGGTAAAACGTACCTGCACTGACAGCAGTACCTGCACCCCTGCAGGTTTAAATAAACGGGTGGCAGAAATTTGTCGTCTGGGGGTAAATAAAACAGTCGCAATGTAATTGTCACCATAGGTGGTGGCTGACCCAGTTTCTAGTGAACACGGGACATGAGGTGACAAGATGTGCTAGTCAGCTGTTCACTGTGTGTTGTGTGGTATGTGTCGTTTGAGTTAGCTGTGTGCTATACGTTTCACTGTTTGTGTGTTGTGTGGTAATTATGTGTCGGTTGATGGTGAGATTTGGAACTTAATGTTGCATTAGATAACACAATTCAGAGTTTAGGTGGGGGCGTAGGCGACACATCTGGTGAAGAAGTTTAGCTAAAAGAAACACAATGTGTTCCACGTGTAGCTTTAGTCCCGCTTTAGCGTAACTAGTCCGCTAAATAAATAAGGATTTTCTTACAGAAATACGCCGACTATATATGTAGGCTATACTTCAGTAATACAGAAACACATATCAATGATTACTGAAGTAGTAAAGTAACATTAATTATTACTGAAGTAATACTGTAACAGACCCAATATTACCTCGAACACTGTTACTTATAAGCCCCGGTGAGTGTAGCTGATGAATGAACATTCCTGTGTAAAGGCCGACACGGTGTGTAGCTGGTCAAATGAATGAACATACCTGTGTAAAGGCCGACACGGTGTGTAGCTGGTCAAATGAATGAACATACCTGTGTAAAGGCCGACACGGTGTGTAGCTGGTCAAATGAATGAACATACCTGTGTAAAGGCCGACACGGTGTGTAGCTGGTCAAATGAATGAACATACCTGTGTAAAGGCCGACACGGTGTGTAGCTGGTCAAATGAATGAACATACCTGTGTAAAGGCCGACACGGTGTGTAGCTGGTCAAATGAATGAACATACCTGTGTAAAGGCCGACACGGTGAGTGTAGCTTGTCAGATGAATGAACATACCTGTGTAAAGGCCGACACTATGAGTAGCTGGTCAGATGAATGAACATACCTGTGTAAAGGCCGACATTATGTGTAGCTGGTCAGACGAATGAACATACCTGTGTAAAGGCCGACACTATGAGTAGCTGGTCAGATGAATGAACATACCTGTGTAAAGGCCGACACTATGAGTAGCTGGTCAGATGAATGAACATACCTGTGTAAAGGCCGACACGGTGAGTGTAGCTGATGAATGAACATACCTGTGTAAAGGCCGACACGATGTTAACCAGAGTTCTAGCAGCGTTGTCTCCGTTTTTCTGGTAGAATGAGTTGATAGCCTGGACAGCGAACTGGACCATAGGGTCACTGGCATTTAGTCCATGGACCTCTTGTAGACCACCTGGCAGCTGGGCCAGGCACGCAGGCACCGCCAGGAATATGATGGACAGGAAGAAATACATGACTGTGGGCAGCTGATGTTACTGTATGTGGGCTGTAACTGACACTGTAACAGAGGAGGTGGGGTTGGGAGATTGTTATCACAGGTAAGCGAGGTCACTGGCAAGCAAGGGAGGTCACTAGAACATGCGGGCGATGACTATCTTGAAAACATGTCACAAACATGATCTAAAGCGTGGAATATTTTGTAATCGAAATCATACTGTAACGTCGGGCATGCTGTGTAGAAATACATGTCTTAAAAATTTGGACATTTTCTTTAAAGTTTAATGGGAGTTATGATGCTATCAAACAACGTTAAATGGATATAATAGGCTAGATCTAGCGTTATGATGCTATCAAACAACGTTTAATGTATATAATAGGCTAGATCTAGCGTTATGATGCTATCAAACAACGTGAAATAAATCTGAACAGAGAGTTAATAATTTAGTGACCGAAGTTGCCTGATGAAAAATTATAAAAATTATCAAGTCGGTATTTTAGGAATTGGGGTAGTGGTTCATATGCATAGTCTTAGGGGTGGGGGTTGAATTATTTAGGGTAAGGTCGGCGTAAAGTGAAAAGGTCCAATTCAATTAAAATTTTATCTGAAATTTTATCTGACAAAACCCCGTTCAAACACTATTTATCTTCAAAAAATCTGTTCAAACAATTTACAAATGCAACGGTTCAAGTCAAAAACATTCTAGATGTAACTGCAAATGTCCAATTCAATTTTTCTGTGTAAACCAAGACCCTTGTTGAACTGGTTTTTGAATCTGGCATTCACTACCCAGACCCCATGTTACTAGCCAGAAATTCTAAGGCCTAAAAAATAATTCAAACATACTTTTTTATGCTGGTTAGGTTCATTGATACCTATATGTATACATTCATCTTTTTAAACAAAAGCACATTGGTATTTATACAGGAGAGCATTTCTATAAGGCAGGCCTATGAAATAAAATCAGGGAGAGAGAGAGATAGATAGATAGAGATAAATAGAGAGACAGAGGCGTAGCGACCCTTCCCGGCGCTCGGGGACAAACATTCAATTTGGCGCCACCCTGGGACAAAATTTTTAATTTGGCGCCCCCTCCCCCTATATTTTTTATATTTATAATGCAAAACTACAGCTAAAATGAGCTTTTAATTTTTCCCCAACCCATTTTGGCGTCTTCTACGGTCGGCGCGCGGGGACATATGTACCCCTGCCCCCTCTCGCTACGCCTCTGGAGAGAGATTGAGAGATTGATAGAAATAGAAGAGATAGAGAGAGATAGAGAGAGATAGAGAGGGATAGAGCAAGAGAGAGAAATAGAGATAGATAGAGATATTGAGAGGGTTTAATATACTCGTGAATAGAAGATGATGCCGTAATTAACTACAGAATGAATAATTGTACAAAATCACGAGCGGTAGTTAACTACAAAATAAATAACTGTACAAAATATTGACGCCGTAATTAACACCAAAATAAATAACTGTACAAAATATTGACGCCGTAATTAACACCAAAATAAATAACTGTACAAAATATTGACGCCGTAATTAACACCAAAATAAATAACTGTACAAAATATTAACGTCGTAATTAACTACAAAATAAATAACTGTACAAAATAATGACGCCGTAATTAACTACAAAATAAATAACTGTACAAAATCACCAGACAACATACCGTGCAGACGACGATGGCAAACGGGCAGACGACAGCGGTGTATGGACAGGCGACGCGTGAGGTGTTCACATAGCACGTTAGGTTCAATTTGGTGTGTGACGTCATGTGGTGTCACGTGATGTCAGCGGTTCCAAAACTTTGACGTTAGGATTTCACAAACATCGCCTCCTGGTGAACAAAACTTTGACGTTAGGATTTCACAAACATCGCCTCCTGGTGAACAAAACTTTGACGTTAGGATTTCACAAACATCGCCTCCTGGTGAACAAAACTTTGACGTTAGGATTTCACAAACATCACCTCCTGGTGAACAAAACTTTGACGTTAGGATTTCACAAACATCGCCTCCTGGTGAACAAAACTTTGACGTTAGGATTTCACAAACATTACCATATATTACACATATACATATACATATACATATACATATACATATACATATACATATACATATACATATACATATACATATACATATACATATACATATACATATACATATACATATACATATACATATACATATACATATACATATACATATACATATACATATACATATACATATACATATACATATACATATACATATACATATACATATACATATACATATACATATACATATACATATACATATACATATACATATACATATACATATACATATACATATACATATACATATACATATACATATACATATACATATACATATACATATACATATACATATACATATACATATACATATACATATACATATACATATACATATACATATACATATACATATACATATACATATACATATACATATACATATACATATATATATATATATATATATATATATATATATATATATATATATATATATATATATATTACGTATGTTCCCGAAATTTGACTGAAGATCCCCAGTAAGGCTAATTGTCCCCTGCAGCTCAACCAGATATAAACTTACACAGTAGCTGTTGTTCATCTTGTACAGTGGTTGCTTCCATCCCTCCCACACATCGAAGTAACAAGCGGGGCACTGAAAAGAAAAGTCATCTCTCATTACAAGTCAGGCATATATGTTTATTATAGATCATTTGGGTTTACTACGATGTTGGAAGAAAACATGCCAAATCCTGTTTCGTCCCAAATATGCAATTTTAAAGCTAGGTTTGATTTAACGTACTAAGTAGGCCTATAAAACTCAGGTAAATTTCAACAAAAAGTGAATTATTTTTTAGTCGAAATTTCTAAAATGTAAGCTAATATTAGAGGGTAAAAATGCATTACAATGTTTTAAAAACAAATTTTGGTGTAATAATACATTAAAAAGAAGAAAGTAAATCATCTTTATACTACTAAAACTTAAGTTTGTTTACACGTTTGAATATTTATTTGTTTTTATGTTTGTCTGATTGGTTACAGGAGAGAACCTGCACTATGTGTAGAGCTGTAAAAAGAGTATGTAGGTAGAGAACAATTTTTGTTTTCAGACAGACTGTTAATCACAAATTTATTTAAAGAAGTTAATTAATTTATTGATTTATTTATTGGTAGATTCACATTAATTTTAAAAGTTTAGAAAAAACGACTTTACTTTGAGTGAATAGTGACGTCACATGATTTGTTTACTTTTTAGTACAATACATGGCGGCTCCAATACAAGATTTCGTTGCTTATTCAGATTTTTAACGCGTTATAAAGCTAATTTTCTGACGGCTATAACTTTAACAATACGTCCGTTTGCTGTTTTTATTACATGTCTTTTTCATTTAGTTTACAATAAATTTCTCTAGCTCTACAATCTGTCCAAGAAAGTTATTTATAGATCTAAATATCAGGTGGCCAAGAAAGTTATTTGTAAATCTAGAATCTAGGTTGAACCAAATTATTTTAAAATCAGAATAATTTATTAAGTTTCTTTATTAAACTTTTTTTAGTCCTTAAATATTTGATATACATTTTTCCTTTTTAGCTACATCTAATTCAAGAATAATACAAGTGATTTATCTATCTAGACCTAGAATAGGTCTAATCTAGATCTAGCAAGAGTTACGCACGGCAAAAACTAGACTTAACCCAACCAATCGTAGAATCTAGATAATTCTATCTAGATCTAGATAATAATGAGTTTCTATACTATTTCAGACCTTTATTATCTATATACTACTAAAACTCAAGTTTGTTTACATGTTTGAATATTTATTTATTTATTTATTTATTTATTTTTGTTTGTCTGATTGACTACTGGAGAGAATCTGCGCTATGTGGAGAGCAGTAAAATAGTATGTAGGTAGAGAACAATTTTTGTTTTCAGACAGACTGTTAATCATAAATTTATTTAGAGATGTTAACTAATTTATTGATTTATTCATAGGTAGATTAACCACATTAATTTTAAAAGTTTAAAACATTGACTTTACTTTGTGGGAATAGAAACGTCACATGATTTGTTTACTTTTTAGTACAATAAATGGCGGCTTCAATCCAAGATTTAGTTGCCCATTCTGATGTTTAACGCGTTCTTAAACTAATTTTCTGTCGGCTATAACTTTAACAATACGCCCATTTGCTATTTTTATTACGTTTCAACACTATTTTCAAAGTTTTAACACTTCTTTTTATTTTATTATACAATACATTTCTCTAGATCTACAGATCAGCTGTCAAAGGAAGAAAAAGTTATGAATCTAGATCTAGATCTAAATCTAGGTCACTAGACTTAAATTCTAGATCTAGAATTAATGTAATTTCTACATCTAGAATCTATTTCAGGCCTTAATTATTTTATATAAATCTTTGTTTAGCTTGAATGAACATCTAATTCGAGAATACATGGGATTTATCTATCTAGGTTCTAGATCTAGATATAGTAGGATTACTTGCTAACTTGGAGGCGTGCTCGGTTGCTAACAACAATGGCGTCCGGATCGGACGTATGACTTCCGACCATTTTTAGGCCATGTTTACCACGAGCAAAATGGCGAGATTTCACGTTATATAAACATGCTATATGTGGCCAGGGCTAGATATGCCAGAAAAGCATTTTAAAATTTGCTTTGGAGAATTAAGGCTAAATTTTGAAGTCGGTGTCGTTAAAATTAATAGAACTTTTAAAAGGTCACCTTTGACGTAAGTATATGAAGGGATAGTGTTGTCAGACCCATGCTCAGCCGAAATCAGTGTTTTTAAAAGATAAAAAACGTCTTTTTGAATGTGGGGTCTGGTTATTTTGAGATAAGTCACAGACGTGATGTCATTTATGGATGACCCCCGAAACCTGCAGTCATCCAAGGTATCACAGGTAAGTCTAAGCTTTATATAAATCTTTGTTTGTTTAGCTATGGAATTGGCTAATTTAAGATCAATTTTAATTTGAAAGTTACTAGACTTAGATCTAGATTTAGCTCTAGATAGGGCCTATGCGCGTAAATCCAGTTGCATAAGGAGACTCAAAGTATTTAAATAATATTAAAAAAAACAACTTTGACGTCACGAGTCTAGATAGCTAAGTTGTTAGTGTTCATGTGGGTGGCATGGGTTCTAGACACATCACGTCAATGTTAAAAACAATACAATTTTTTAGATGTAAATGATAAGGTTGCCTATCTGAACTTGGCGGGATTTTTTGTCCTAAGTATATGAAGCGATAGTGTGGTCAGAGACATGCTCGGCCAGAATCGTTTTTTTAAACGATAAAAACATGTTGTCTGAGACTTGGCGGGACGCTGGGCAGGTGAAGTGGAGTTGAGTAGGTCACCTATGACATCAGTATATGAAGGGATAGTGTGGTCAGACCCATGCTCAGCCGAAATCGGTGTTTTTAAAATAAAAAAACAAAACAAAAAACAACGTCTTTTTTAATGTGGGGTCTGTTTTTTTGTGACGATAAGTGACAGACGTGATGTTTTTTATGGATGACCCCCGAAACCCACAGTTATCCAAGGGATGACGGGTAAGTCTAGTTTTCTTTAAATATATAAATATATAATAATAAAGTATTCTAGAGAAAAGCGTGGGTCACTATATTATCTATTGGATACCTTTGCTAATATTTAAGTAGAAACCAACGCTTTAGTTTATAGTTATTTAAATAGTAGTGTATTATTATATTTAAAGGAAGACATTTATTTTCTCCCTTTATTTAACTTGCTTCCTCGTCATAGATCGAAACGGGCGAGCGAAATTTCGAGCACTTCTAGTTGACGGATTCATTTCAGAGTTGGCACGTGGGTTAAGACTTAAAAACAATGCAGTATGACATCAAATTTGAATTAATTTGATTTCTAATTAATTTTTATGAATTAATCAAAATTTTCTGAAATTAGTAGTTTTATGGCTAAAAAGTACTGCGAACCAAATGAACATTACAATGAAATAATAGAAGTAAGTCACCCTACTAATTTGAAAAACATTTTGATTAATTATAACAAACTAACAAGTCATCCAATTAAGTCAAATTTGGATGTCAGATTTCATTGTTATCGGGTCTTGACCCAAGTGCCAAATTTCAGAGTAATTGGTAGGTTGGAAGTTGTCGATATTTCATTCGCCTCTAGACACAGGTAGCAAGTTAAATAAAGTCTTGTAAAAACAGCTTCATCAAAATAAATCTGGGATCGTTGTTGGTTTCGCACACATTGAAGAAATCTTAGATATAAACGATCGCGTGTCATAATAGGAAGAGAGAGAGGGGGGGGGAGAAAAAGGGCGGAGAGTGAGAAAGAGAGAGAGAGAGAGAGAAAGAGAGAGAGAGAGAGAGAGAGAGAGAGAAAGAGAGAGAGAGAAAAGAATCTCACTGTAACATCTTTAGTAGGGACACATCCAGGAGTGAGCGAGTGGGTGGTCTTCTTGGAGCAGTTGGTTGGGGAGAAAACCACGTCAGTGAACTTGAATAAAGTACCAGACACAATCTGAAAATACAGATTTTAACACATCTTTACATCAAATTTAAACAGTCAGAGGGGCTTACATAATTCTAGCCATTTGACTACTGGAGTGGGGCTACTGGAGAGGGGTACTGGAGTGGGGCTATTGGAGGCGGGTACTGGAGTGGGCTACTGGAGTGGGCTACTGGAGTGGGCTACTGGAGGGGGTTACTAGAGGCGGGTACTGGAGTAGGATGTTTGTGTAGAAATATTGCATACTAAGCGGGAAACAATTCAATTCTCTACAAGCAAGACAAGACAAGTTACTTTAACGATAGAAGTAACCTTCAAAAAACAAACACACACATATCACAGCAAGATGTGACCTAACAACACAAGTGGCGTAGGCAGGGGGGGGGGTTAGGGGGGGTCATAACCCCCCATAGACCCCTCGGTATATATATATATATATATATATACTAGCTGCATCCCGTGCTCCGCCACGGTAAATCTTTTTTAAATGTACCAACTTTGGAACAGAACAAAACAAACAAAAACAACACAAAAAACACAACCACAAACGCAACACAACCACAACCACAATACAACCACAACACAACCACAACACAACCACAACACAACTTGCAACACAACCACAACCACAATACAACCACAACACAACCACAACACAACCACAACACAACCACAACACAACCACAACACAACCACAACACAACACAACCACAACACAACCACAACACAACCACAACACAACCACAACACAACCAAAAACAACCACAACACAACCACAACACAACCACAACACAACCACAACACAACCACAACACAACCACAACACAACCACAACACAACCACAACACAACCACAACACAACCACAACACAACCACAACACAACTACAACACAACCACAACAAAAACACAACTACAACACAGCCACAACACAACCACAACACAACCACAACGCAACCAAAAATCAACCACAACACAACCACAACACAACCAAAAAACAACCACAATACAACCACAACACAACCACAACACAACCAAAAAACAACCACAACACAAACACAACACAACCAAAAAAAAAACACAACCACAACATTAGAATCACCACCAAACCGTTTTTTTTTTAGTCGTCCGCGCCCAAAGAGAGCCTTTCCAACATTAAAAATTTAAGTCACATAAATAGATCCTACTCCATAACTTACAATAAAACAATGCGATGCAAATGAATGTACGGCAAGTGGTGTTTACTTTTATGGTTCTAAGAAAACACATTGGCAATGTAATTAGAATTACCACCGAAAAACACGCTTTTCCCTGGCGTCCGCGCCCAGAGAGAGTCTTTCCAGCATTCTCTATACTATAATTATAAAATTTCACCATCTGTTAACACCAAAAAACAAAAACAAAAAATAGTGATTTTGAGAAATCATAGACTAATTAGAAAATAATATAAATAATCTTAACATTTTTCTCTTTTAATTATGAACCTTAACATAGACTAATCAATGCGGTAGTAATAAAAAATAAGATTAACTTAAATTATTGTTGAGTTAAATATATTTTCGAATTACCTCCCTTGAAAAAATTACCACAAAAAAAAAGTTGAATTTTTTCTAGGAATACAAACTAAACTGATATTTGACATTGATCTTTTTAATATGTTTTAGCAATGTGCAAATATTTAATATTTTCATAACGTTATGCAAAAAAATAAACACAGTGGCATTTATAAAATAGCTCTATGCCGTTATATAAACGAATCCTACTCTATTACTTACAATAATACACTGCGGTGCACTGAAAAGCACAGCATGGTGCGAATGATTACTTTTATCGTTCCAAAAGCTATAGCGATGACGGACGGAAGGAAGGAAGGAAGGACACGCTCAGCCCGATTATATTATAGATATATATATATATATATATATATATATATATATATATATATATATATATATAAAGTATGAGGGGGGGGGGCAAATCGAAAGTTTGAGGGGGGTGCAAATCGAAAGTTTGACGGGGGGGGGGGGGGGGTGCAAATCGATAGTTTGTCCCCGGGTAAAAATTGGACCCCCCCTTGAGACGATCCTGGCTACGCCACTGAACAACACACAAGATGTGACTCAACAACACACACATATCACAGCAAGAAGTGACTCAACAACACACATATCACAGCAACATGTGACGCAACAACACACACACATATCACAAGTGACTCAACAACACAAACATATCACAAGTGACTCAACAACACACACATATCAAAAGATGTGACTCAACAACACAAACAAATCACAAGAGACTCAACAACACACACATATCACAGCAATGACTTACCTGAGAAGTAACTAGACCGATGGACACAGCTTTCCACAGGACGGGAGAATCTGAATCGTTGTTAAATGTGCACTCAGCGAAGCTTAGGGCTTTCTGGACCTCGGTGTTGTTGATGTTGACCACAACTGGAAATCCCGCTGGAACAAATGACTGGCGATTAGTCTCATTCTACGGCTCCATGGTTGTTTTGTGCACCAAGTATTTTATCATACAGTTTTGTGGAATTTTCAGTCAATCGTTTTATGTGATAAAATTTAGCAGGGTATTTTAAAGGGATTCGTTTTTGTGCGTGTGTGTGTGTGTGTGTGGGGGGGGGGGGGGGGGCTGGGGCGTGAAGGATTTTAAAAATATAATTTTTTTTGCCCATCAAAGAACGTTTCACGGAAACACCACTCCAAAGTGTATGTGACAGTAATTCAAACTTGCACAGTATTATGAGAAGGTGACTACACTACAAAGGGAGCTTCTTTATCAGGCAATGATTTAGAATATTCTAGACTTTCTAGAATTAAGAGTTTGAGCCTCGAAAAAAATATTTTAAGTTGGAAAAAAAAATAATTTAAAGTTCGTCTGTGCTGACTCCCTTCGGTGCAGTCTGGATCCCTGGTAACCAAAAATGCATCGCCGTCCTTCAGCCATGGGCGGGACCAGACGTCAACCTGGCAGAGCTCAACCTGGTGGTCGAAAAAAGAGTACGTTACAGAATCGAATCAGGCGCATACCCTGGGTCCCCCGTGAGCATTAACGCATCAAATTTATTTTATTTATTTTAAAGACACCCTACAATAGAGACACGGTGGCACACGATGACTAAACTTAACCAGGGGCCATATACGGTGCCACTATTGTTGTATAACCGGTGAATCTCGAGAGCTCCACCGCGACGCAAATTACACCTGTGTGGTCACCGAGGAATATTCTACCCCCACTAATGCAGAGGTTGATTTAACTCAAAGGCTACACGCAGCACGCCCTGGAGCGTCTGGGCGGTAATGTGGACAAACCCGCCTTAACAACTATGATTAAAAAAATACAGCGCCGGCATTGTTTAATCTTAAATTACTCAGATTTTGAAAACAAGATCACGTGTTTAAAATACACGATTGGTAACGCATTGATGAAATCATCTCTTGATATTGCGTCAGCATTTCTCCAGAGACCTCATCAACACATGTGATGGGTTCGCCAGTGTGATATATAGGAAAACATAGTTTCTTACACCGCTGGCAGAAAGTTGGTGGTTACTTGCTATGTATAGCTCTCTGTTTGCTATTGATATTGTCGTTTGAGGAAAAATGTTAATTATTCCTAGGCACACGTCATTTGAAATATACCACGAGCCGATATGTCAGTAAGCTCATACTTGAATGTAAAATGGGTATCTGGCACTCGAGGGGTGAAGTTTATAGCACGCTGTTACAGTGTGTTTTTTAAAATTATTTTTCTATCCTTTTTAATATAAGTAAAATAAAAATCTCCTAAGACACACATAAAGAAAGGTAGTCGATTTTTAAATTGTCAATGCAACAAACAACGTTTAGTAAATAATTTACAATACTTAACGAAAATCTTTCTAACAAATATTTTAAGGAAAGGGGTGGTTCGAGCTAAGAGGAGTAATACACACCCACATTTAAAGTACGCAGGCGTACTAAAAGATTGTTGTTAGCTGTTACCTTTCCAAGTGTGCTTACGACCAGGTTCAGGTACCATTTTTCACCCTCGACAGTCTGTTTGAGATAAGGTAGATACGTTTTGTTAGAACATTTTCATTCAAATACAATGTGCTGAATTAATTTTGTTAGAACATTTTCATTCAAATACAAGTTGCTGAATTCATTTTGTTAGAACATTTGCATTCAAATACAAGTTGCTGAATTCATTTTGTTAGAACATTTGCATTCAAATACAAGTTGCTGAATTCATTTTGTTAGAACATTTGCATTCAAATACAAGGTGCTGAATCCATTTTGTTAGAACATTTTCATTCAAATACAATCTGCTGAATTCATTTTGTTAGAACATTTTCATTCAAATACAAGGTGCTGAATACATTTTGTTAGAACATTTCTCATTCAAATACAATGTGCTGAATACAACACTAAATAAATAGGGTAAGGTTAGCAACTAGACACAAATAGGGTGAGATTAGCAACTTGACACAGATAGTGTTACAAGCTCCAACGGACGAGGCAAGTGAACCCCACTGCAAGTAACACCAGAAATAAAAAGAAATCACAAAGTTTCATTAGTTGTTTAGTTGTTATATTAGTTTAACATGCTTTATTGTCAGCAAAAGTGTCTGAATGTTTCCCTCCCATAAGTATCTGAATGTTTCTCTCCTAAAAGTATCTGTGAAGCTATAGGTAAACATGACACATACGGTATTGTGAAGCTAGAACAAACACATTTGTTACATGCGTTGAATTACATTGAGTAATTAAAATACAAAAGTAATGCAGTGAAAAAAACCAATCATCTCTTGAATAGTACAGTAACAAGGTAAAATAATTACTTTGTTAAGGCGGGTCTGGTGAACATACCTTTTTATAGGCTGACGAAACATTACAGAATGTTCTTGTGGCGCTGTCCCCTTGCTTCTTGTAGTGTTCGTTGATGGCCTCGACTGCGAATTTGACAATGGGACAGCTGCCATTTAGTCCTTTTACCTCTGTGGCTTCACCTGGTGCAAAGGCCATACACGTCGACACAACCAGCGACATGATGGACAGGAAGAAATACATGACTGCGGGCAGCTGATGTTACTGTATGTGGGCTGTATCCGACAATGTAACAGGGAAGGTGAGATTGGGGGATTGTTATCAGAGGTAAGGGAGGTCACTGGAAGAAGTGAGGTCACTTGAACATGTAACGGAGGTCATTAGAACATATAAGGGAGGTCACTGGAATATGTAAGGGAGATCATTAGAACACAAGGGAGGTCACTAGAACATATAAGGGAGGTCATTAGAACATATAAGGGAGGTCACTGGAACATATAAGGGAGGTCACTAGAAGCAGTAAGAGAGGTCATTAGAACAAATAATGGAGGTCACTTGAAGAAGTAAGGGAGGTCACTGGAACTTATAAAGGAGGTCACTGGAACATAAAATGGAGGTCACTAGAAGAATAAGGAAGGTCACCAGAACATGTAAGGGAGATCATTAGAACACGTAATTCAATGTATAACCTGGCTAAAATGTTAAAAGAGTAAAATCTACTGCAAAAAAAAACAAAACAAAACAGATGTCATCGCTCATTAGCCTCACCATATAGTATCTCACATTTGACCACCTCACCATATCGTAACTCATGTTTGACCACCTCACCATATGGTATTTCACATTTGACCACCTCACTATATCGTATCCCACATTTGACCACCTCACTATATCGTATCCCACATTTGACCACCTCACCATATGGTATCCCACATTTGACCACCTCACCAAATCGTATCCCATATTTGACCACCTCACTATATCGTATCCCACATTTGACCACCTCACCATATGGTTTCTCACATTTGACCACCTCACTATATCGTATCCCACATTTGACCACCTCACTATATGGTTTCTCACATTTGACCACCTCACCATATCGTAACTCATGTTTGACCACCTCACCATATGGTATTTCACATTTGACCACCTCACTATATCGTATCCCACATTTGACCACCTCACTATATCGTATCCCACATTTGACCACCTCACCATATGGTATCCCACATTTGACCACCTCACCAAATCGTATCCCATATTTGACCACCTCACTATATCGTATCCCACATTTGACCACCTCACCATATGGTTTCTCACATTTGACCACCTCACTATATCGTATCCCACATTTGACCACCTCACTATATGGTTTCTCACATTTGACCACCTCACCATATCGTAACTCATGTTTGACCACCTCACCATATGGTATTTTACATTTGACCACCTCACCAAATCGTATCTCACATTTGACCACCTCACCATATGGTATCCCATATTTGACCACCTCACCATATGGTATCTCACATTTGACCACCTCACCATATCGTATCCCACATTTGACCACCTCACAATATCGTATCCCACATTTGACCACCTCACCATACGGTATCTCACATTTGACCACCTCACCATATGGTATCTCACATTTGACCACCTCTCCATATGGTATCTCACATTTGACCACCTCACCATATCGTATCTCACATTTGACAACATCACCATATGGTATCCCACATTTGGCCACCTCACTATATCGTATCTCACATTTGACCACCTCACTATATCGTATCTCACATTTGACCACCTCACTATATCGTATCCCACATTTGACCACCTCACTATATGGTATCTCACATTTGACCACCTCACCATATGGTATCTCACATTTGACCACCTCACCGATGTGTATATGTAGTATATTTAATTTGTTTAAAATGTGTCATTCTTTTGATGATTTTTAAGCTAAGGTTATTCGTTTCAGTATGTCTGAAGATGAAAATCTATCAAAGTAGTGAATAAAAACCGTAGTCCATATAAATAAATAAAAAAATGTTTAGTCGATTAAAATCTTCCAAATTATGTAAGCAATATACTGTAGGTATTTTGTCGTGCGATATTTTGTCGTGCGATATTTTGTCGTGAGATATTTTGTCGTGCGATAATTTGTCGTGAGATATTTTGTCGTAAGATAGCTTGTCGTGAGATATTTTTTTGTGAGATCTTTTTTTCTGAGATAGTTTCTCTGATATTTTTTTTTGAACTGAGTTGAATATGTTTACGTGCATGTGTGTATGTGTGTGTGCGTATGTGTGTGTGTGTGTGTGTGAGAGAGAGAGAGAGAGAGAGGAAGCAGAGAGTGGCAATATAAATCATATTGGAAAAAAACATTGGAATAAGTAACTTGAACTGAACCTCATTAAAAAATGTACATTTACTAACCATATTTTAGAAGCAACCAATGTAAAAAAATGAGAGGTTAAAGCGACATACCTTCAGATGAGGAGCACCAAAACCAAGATAGCCAGCTGACCACCAAGTGCGGCTTTTATGTTTTCAAACTGTGATTGAGACATCACGTGATTCCACGTGGTGATCACGTGAATCCACTTGGTGTCAGGTTATTCTCAAACAGCTCAACCGGTCTTGACATGTAATTTAAATTTATTCTTCGCCAACACACAAGCAGGTGGATTGGTTGGTTTTGTGACGTTGAGCCCTAACACAATGAGATGTCCATTTAAAACATCCAGACGCGTTGAAAACAAAGTAGTTGGTTGAAAAGAAATGGATTGAGGTGTTAGTTAAAAACGTGGGGAGCCTTGACACGTTGGATCTTGACTATGAGTAATCCCTCAAAGCCAGCTATAGCTGATAAGGTTTTCAAATATCGACATCATTAAAGCTATAGATCAGTGGTTCTTAAACCTGGGTTAGATCAAACCCCAGGGGTTCGGTGAGTCAGTTTCAGGCGTTCGGCTGAGGTTAAGACACACACCCCAGTGATATGATACAAGATCGGATTTTGTTAGTGCGAACGATAGAACTGTTGATAGAGGGGTTCGGAATTAGCATTTGGCAGTGGTGGGGTTCAGTATTTGGGGAGTTAGCATTTGGCAGTGGTGGGATTAAGTATTCGGGAACTTAGCATTTGGGGTTCAGTACCTTCAGGAATGATAAGAACCTCTGTTATAGATCCTTAAAATTACAACCTATACGAAGCATCCACTTTAACGTTATTTTATCAAAACTTTGATTTTTTGAGCTCACCAGCCATAATAACATTAATCTTTATTTAGGGTCTACGACAAATTCCCGAAAGACACTTGCCCGAATGCCGTTTGCCCGAAGGCCGATTTCCCGAATGGACACTTGCCCGAATGCGACAAATGCCCGAATGGACACTTGCCCGAATGCGACAAACGCCCGAATGGACACTTGCCCGAATGCGACAAATGCCCGAATGGGCACTTGCCCGAATGGGACAAATGCCGGAATGGACACTTGCCCGAATGCGACAAATGCCCGAATGCCACTTGCCCGAAGGCCGTTTGCCCGAAAAATGTTAACATTATATATTACTAAATAATCATTCGTAATTAATTTAAATTTTAAATGTTAGTGAACAAAACACATCTTCAACACATTGTCTTACCAATGTGCATTAAATAGAGATCAAACATATTTGACTACGTTTAGTTTTTAAATTTGCCTCATTCTTTTGTTAAATGATCACCACACAAGTTTAGCATAATAAGATAAACAAACAAACGCGCCTCTGTTCAATGTTGCGAGACGCCGCGCTGCCTACGCCGTGTCATAAAAGCTATATAACCACCGCAACACCTCGGCTAAACAAGGTGTTCAAAACATTTATCAAAAGAATGTTAGAACACCGCCGCCAACATCACCTTACATTTATTAAGAATAGAGTTTTTCTTACTGCACTTTCTCAGTTTAAAAAAATAAAAAATAAAAGCTAAATTTAAAAATATAAACAACTTTGTTTTATGCTTAGAATTGTGTTTATAATCAAAATTTCAAACTTAAATTGATTAAAGATGTCTATTTGGAAATATTATTTATTATCTAATATTAACATTTTTCGGGCAAACGGCCTTCGGGCAAGTGGCTTTCGGGCAAGTGTCCATTCGGGCATTTGTCCCATTCGGGCAAGTGTCCATTCGGGCATTTGTCGCATTCGGGCAAATGTCCATTCGGGCGTTTGTCGCATTCGGGCAAGTGTCCCTTTATTTATTAGCCCAAATCTATACATTCACTGACCTAATCATAACTTATCGTACAGGCTTAACGTGTTTGCATGCCAAATTTTCTAATACCTTCGCTTTAACATCCAATTAAGCGTTGTAGGATTTCTTTAACAAACAAATAGTAGGATCTTGTTAAAGGTCATTTTGTCTAATGTTAATGAAACGGTTGAACCGTTTGTAGTAGGAAATTGATGAAGGTCATTTGTCTTACAGCAAATGAAACGGGTGAACAGTTTGTCCTTGTTGCAGGTTTCTCTATCCAATCTTTGATTCAGCTGCGATTGGCTTGTCTAAACGCATCTTGGATATAGCTAGCGCTGGCTACAGCTAATCCCCTGATTGATGCAGCTAGCTCTGGCTATGGCTAATTCCCTAATTGATGCAGTTAGCACTGACTATGGCTAATTCCCTGGTTTTGGGTTTACGTTTAGACTGAGGTTAATGTTGAAGATTAGGTTTAGGTTGCAGTTGAGGTTCAGGATAAGGTTAAGGTTTAGGTTAAGAGATAGAAAGGAAGAAAAATTATCAGCTTATCGCCCATAGTATTAATTTATTTCTCAATGGGCCAATCATCTAGACTTTAATATTCCTAAATTGTAAATGTTTACTAAGGGTACATGAATTTTAGTTTTGTGAAGAATTCACTCGGAAAAGATTAAAAATACAATAAGTAACATTTTAAAGCAGATCGAATAATGCGGTTCATGTATACAATCACTGCAATGAAAGTTTTTAAATAATTAATTAAGTATTAATTGTTTATTAATTTAATTTAGCTAAATCGTCGCGTCTAATGCTAGCTGGCAGTCAGCTGTAGATCTACCTGTTGTGTTGACTTTATATGATTTTTAAGTGACATTCAATCCGTGGCATTCAATTAGTGGCATTCAATTAGTGGCATTCAATTAGTGGCATTCAATCAGTGGCATTCAATCATTGGCATTCAATCATTGGCATTCAGCTATAGCTATAGCTTTTTACGGGGCGCCGTGTCCCGAATGGTGCATCTCGTGTATTTTTTCCGAACATTTTTCTCCAGTGATGGGGAACTTGGAGCGTTGGGGGAAGGGCGACCTTCAATTTACGGCTGGTGGCGG
>NW_026733337.1:192500-217500 GCF_028476545.2 Physella acuta
TAACAAACTAATTTGTCATCTAAATAATTCATATTTGATGTCAGATTGCATTGTCATTGGGTCTTGACTCACATGCCGAATTTCAGAGTAATCGGTAGGTTGGAAGTGCTCGATATTTCATTCGCCTTTAGACACAGGGGGCAAGATAAAAAAAAAAGCTTGTAAAAACAGCTTCCACAAAATAAATCTGAAGTGACATTGTTGGTTTCACACAAATTGTGTTTTCAGCTACAAAACAAAGAAATCTTAGATATAAATGATCGAGTGTCATGATACGAAGAGAGGTGAAGGGGAGGGGGGAAGAAGGCAGTGAGAGAGAGAGAGAGAGAGAGAGAGAGAGAGAGAGAGAGAGAGAAAGAATCTTACTGTAACATCTTTAGTAGGGACACATCCAGGAGTGAGCGAGTGGGTGGTCTTCTTGGAGCAGTTGGTTGGGGACCAAACCACGTCAGTGAAGTTGTAATAAGTTCCAGACAAAAACTGAAAATACAGATTTGAACACATCTATACATCCAAGTTGAACAGTCAGAGGGCCTCACAAAATTCAAGTCATTTGACTACTGGTGTGGGGCTACTGGAGTGGGGCTACTGGAGTGGGGCTACTGGAGTGGGGCTACTGGAGTGGGGCTACTGGAGTGGGGCTACTGGAGTGGGGCTACTGGAGTGGGGCTACTGGAGTGGGGCTACTGGAGTGGGGCTACTGGAGTGGGGCTACTGGAGGGGGGTACTGGAGGGGGTACTGAATTTGGGTTACTGGAGCGGGGTACTGGAGTAGGGCTACTGGAATGTAGCTACTGTATTGGGTCTACTGAAGAGGAATACTAGAGTGGGATTACACCTATCACAAGAAGTGAATCTACATTACACACATATAACAACAAGAATTGAATCTAAAACACACACATATATCACAAAAAGTGACTCTACAACACACACATATCACAACAGGAAGTGAATTAAGAACACACACATCATAACAAGAAGTGAATCTACAACGCACACATATCATAACGAGAAGTGACTCTAAAACAACACATATCACAAAAGGTGACTCTACAACACACACATATCTCAGCAAGAAGTGACTTAACAACACACACATATCACAATTGACTCAATAACACACACATATCGCAAGAAGTGTCTCAACAATACACATATCACAGCTAGATGTGACTCAACAACACACATATCACAGCTAGATGTGACTCAACAACACACACATATCACAGCAAGAAGTGTATCAACAACACACACATATCACAGCAAGAAGTGTATCAACAACACACACATATCACAAGATGTGACTCAACAACACAAACAAATCACAAGAGACTCAACAACACAAACAAATCACAGCAATGACTTACCTGAGAAGTGACTTGACCGATGGACACAGCTTTCCACAGGACGGGACAATCTGAATTGTTGTTCAATTTGCACTCAGCGAAGCTCAGGGCTTTTTGGACCTCGGTGCTGTTGATGTTGACCACAACTGGTTTTGCATGACTAGCTGATAAATGTTAAAATGGTATATAAAAGTGATTCGCGAGTGCGTTTGTGTGGGGTGGCCGGGGGGGGGGGGGGAGGAGGCCGTGAGGGAAAGGAAATTTTTAAAAATATAATTATTTTCTTGCCCATCAAAGAACGTTTCACGGAAACACCAACCCAATGTGTATGTGATAGTAATTCAAGCTTGCAGAGTATTAGGAGAAGGCCGGGAGGTTCTTTATCAGGCGATGCTTAAGAATATTCTAGACTTTCTAGAATAAGGAGTTTGAGCCTCGAAACAAAATTTTTCAAGATGGTTATAGTATTTTAATGTTTGTCTCTACTGACCATCATCAACGCAGAATGGATCCCTGGTAGTTACAAGTGCTTCGCTGGCGATCAGCCATGGGCGGGACCAGACTTCAACGTGGCACAGGTCAACCTGGTGGTCGAAAAAAGAGTGCGTTAGAGTGTGATACACTATGGCTACTATAGTCGTTGACTAAATCGAATCAGGCGTGTACTCTGGGCTCACCGGTGAGCATTAACGCACCCACGTTTTTTTCATTTTAAAGTGCACCCTACAATAGAGACACGGTGGCCCACGATGCATAAACTTAACCAGGGGCCATATACGGTGCCACTATTTTAGTATAACCTGTGAATCTCGATTCTCGAGAGCGCCACTTTGACGCGAATGACACTTGTGTGGTCACCGAGGAATATTCTACCCCCACTAATGCAGAGGGTGATTTAACTCAAGGGCTTCACTCAGCACGCCCTGGAGCGTCTGGGCGGTAATGTGGACAAACCCGCGCCTTAACAACTATGATTTAAAAAAATACAGCGCCGGCATTGTTTACTCTTAAATTATTCAGATTTTGAAAAAAAGATCATGTGTCTAAAAATACACGATTGGTAACACATTGATGAAATTATCTTTTAATATTGCGTCAGCATTTCTTCAGAGACCACATTAACGTGCGTGATGGGTACGCCAGTGTGATATATAGGAAAACATAGTTTCTTACACCGCTGGCAGAAAGTTGTTGATTACTTGCTATGTATAGCTCTCTGTTTGCTATTGATATTGTCGTTTGAGGAAAAATGTTAATTATTCCTAGGCACATGTCATTTGAAATATACCACAAGCCGGTATGTCAATAAGCTCAAACTTGAATGTAAAATGGTTATCTGGCACTCGAGAGGTGAAGTTTATAGCACGCTGTTAAAGTGTGTGTTTTTAAAAATTATTTTTCTATCCCTTTTAATAAAAGTAAAATAATAATCTCCTAAGAAACACATAAAGAAACTTAGTCGATTTTTAAATTGTCAATGCAACAAACAACGTTTAATAAATAATTTACAATACTTAACTAAAATCTTTCTAACAAATATGTTTTGATGAAAGGGGGTTGTTCGAGCTAAGGGGAGTAATATACACCAACATTTAAAGTACGCAGGCGTACTAAAAGATTATTGTTAGCTGTTACCTTCTTTCCAGGTGCGGTTAAGACCAGGTCCAGGTACCATTTTTCACCCTCGACAGTCTGTTTGAGATAAGGTAGATACATTTTGTTAGAACATTTCTCATTCAAATACAAGGTGCTGAATAGATTTTGTTAGAACATTTTCACTCAAATACAAGGTGCTGAATAAGACACTAAACAGGTAGGGTGAGGTTAGCAACTTGACACAGATAGTGTTACAAGCTCCGACAGATGAGGCCAGTTAACCCCACTGCAAGTAACACCAGAAACAAAAGAAATCACAACGTTTCATTCGTTGTTTCATTGTTATATTAGTTTAACATGCTTTATTGTTAGCAAAAGTGTCTGAATGTTTCCTTTTCCAAAAGAATCTGAATGTTTCCTTCCCTAAAGTATCTGAATGTTCCTCTCTCAAAAGTAGCTGAATGTTCCCCTCCCAAAAGTATATGAATGTTTCTCTCCCAAAAATATCTAAATGATTCTCTCCTAAAAGTATATGTGAAGCTATAGGTAAACATGACACATACGGTATTGTGAAGCTAGAACAAACACATTTATTACATGCGTTGAAGTATAATGAGTAATTAAAATTCAAAGTAATGCAATAAAAAAACCAATCATCTCTTGAATAGTACAGTAACACATTAAAATGATTACTTAAGTAATGTCCGGTGAAATTACCCTTGTTAAGGCGGGTCTGGTGAACATACCTGTACATAGGCTGACGAAACATTACAGAATGTTCTAATGACCCCTAGCTTCTTGTTGATGGCCTCGACTGCGAACTTGACAATGGGACAGCTGCCATTTAGTCCTGTTACCTCTCTGACTTCACCTGGTTGAAAGGCCATACACGTCGACACGACCAGCAATATGATGGACAGAAAGAAATACATGACTGCGGGCAGCTGATGTTACTGTATGTGGGCTGTAACTGACACTGTAACAAGGAAAGTGGGATTGGGAGTTTTGTTATCACAGGTAAGGGTGGTCACTGGAAGAAGTAAGGGAGGTCACTTGAACATATAAGGGAGGTTATTAAAACATATAAGAGAGGTCACTGGGACATATAAGGGAGGTCAGTGGAAGAAGTAAGGGAGGTCATTAGAACAGAAAACACACACGCACACACACACACACACACACTCACACTCACACACACACACACACACACACACACACACACACACACACACACACACACACACACACACACACACACATATATATATATATATATATATATATATATATATATATATATATATATGTGTGTGTGTGTGTGTGTGTGTGTGTGACTAGTGTTGTCTAGTCTTTGACAAAATGTGCTGGAGTGGTGAATCGTACGGTTAGGAAATAGCTCATAAACGATACATTGATCTACTCGATACTTGCGTGGCTAAGAAAGAGGGGTGGGATGGGGGTCGGCTCGGGAAAAGACTTGAAAGAGACAACAAAGCGGTCATGTACGTCAGCATAGCCCATTGTAAAACTTACTCATGGGAGATAATTCCAAGTATAGGATACAAATTCAACCACTATCACAAACACATATTAACATTGAAAAATGTACAATGGATTTCGGGTCCCTAACCTATGCCGCAAAGAAGAACCGTGCATCAAGAAAGCCCACTACATATGTAGCGGCTTCTCGTGCTATGGACTTTGTTTTTTTTTAAAAGAATTTTGAAGGGAAAAAGAACTCGGGATTGACGATTGTTAAAAATACAACTATAAATAACTTTTTAAAATATATAACAAATTTGACGACAATTTTTGAGCCCCCTTTTTGGTCCCCATCCCCTGCCCCACCCACCACAGTACACTTTGGAGGATCGGTCAAAGAAGTCATTCAAATTTAAAGAGTTGCCTATATTTTACACTGTAGTTTGTGTAATGGATTCTATTTTTTGCAGAAGAGCGTGGTATAGTGACTGTTAAATAAAGATAATCGTACCGCAGCTACAGTGTTTTTCTTTTACAAACCAAATATCAATGCAAAAATGCACGAAAATTAAATTCAAAATTAAAAAAAAATATTAATTTTGGTCAGCCGTGGGCCCCTAAAAATCCTGGGCCCCCCCGCATTGCGGGGTCTTGCGGCACTGTAGTTCCGCCCCTATATATATATATATATATATATATATATATATATATATATATATATATATATATATATATATATATATATATATATATATATATATATATATAATTTATTGATTTATTCATTGGTAGATTAATCACATTAATTATAAAAGTTCAGAACAAAGACTTTACTTAGAGTGAATAGTGACGTCACATGATTTATTTACTTTTTGAAACAACAATGGCGGTTTCATCGAAGATTGTTTTGCCCATTCAGATCTTTAACGCGTTATAAAGCTAATTTTCTGTCGGTTATAACTTTAACAACACGCCCGTTTGCTATTTTTATTTCGTTTCAACACTATTATCAATGTTTTAACAGTTCTTTTTATTGGGTCTACGACAAATTCCCGAAAGACACTTGCCCGAATGCCGTTTGCCCGAAGGCCGATTTCCCGAATGGACACTTGCCCGAATGGGACAAATGCCCGAATGGACACTTGCCCGAATGCGACAAATGCCCGAATGGACACTTGCCCGAATGCGACAAATGCCCGAATGGACACTTGCCCGAATGCGACAAATGCCCGAAAGCCACTTGCCCGAATGCGACAAATGCCCGAATGGACACTTGCCCGAATGCGACAAATGCCCGAAAGCCACTTGCCCGAAGGCTGTTTGCCCGAAAAATGTTAATATTATATATTACCAAATAATCATTTGTAATAAATTTAAATTTGTAATGTTTTTAAACAATACATGATTACCTAAGCAAAAAAAAAAGAATAAAATAACGTTATTTTTTTCCACGCAGACATTTTTAATTAATTAGTATTAAACAACACAAAAAATACCATTTTCGTTTATCTCAGGATTTTAAAATGCAATTTGCTTTATTTATTAAGTAATCGCTTCAACACATTGTCTAAACAAGGTGCATGAAATGGTGATAAAACATATTGACTATCTTTAGTTTGTAAATTCGCCGCCTAGATCGAGCCTCGTTCTTTGTGAATTGATAACCACACATGTTAAACAAAACAAAACAAAACAAAAATGAAACGAAGGCGCCTCTGTTCAATGTTGCGAGACGCCGCGTCGCCTACACCGTGTCATAAACGCCATCTAACCACTGCAACATGTTGGTTAAACAAGGTGTTCAAAAAGTTTATGAAAAGAATGTAGAGACACCGCCACCAACATCACCTTATGTTGGTTTAAGAAAAACGATTTTTTACAGCAATTTCTCAGTTTTCAAAAAAATAAAAGCTAAATTTTTAAAAATATGAACAACTTTGTTTTTATGCTTAGAATTGTGTTTATTATCAATATTTAAAACTTGAATTGATAAAGAATGTCTATTTGGTAATATCATTTCTTTTCTAATATTAACATTTTTCGGGCAAACGGCCTTCGGGTAAGTGGCTTTCGGGCATTTGTCGCATTCGGGCAAGTGTCCATTCGGGCATTAATCGCATTCGGGCATGTGTCCATTCGGGAAATGGGCCTTCGGGCAAACGGCATTCGGGCAATTGTCTTTCGAGAAAACTCCCCTTTTTATTTTATTATACAATACATTTCTCTAGATCTACAGATCAGCTGTCGAAATAAGGAAAAGTTATGAATCTAGATCTAGATCTAGGTCACTAGACTTAACGTAAATTCTAGACAGGGGCGTAGCGAGGGGGGGGGGGGGCGGGGGGTGCGGACCGCACCGGGTGACACCATTTAGGGGGGTGACACCAAGGCAAAAAATGGCAAAATATAGAGAGAAAAACTTGAGGGGGGGGGTGCAAATCGAAAGTTTTGAGGGAGGGGGGGTGCAAATCGAAAACTTGAGGGGGGGTGCAAATCGAAAACTTGAGGGGGGGGGGGTGCAAATCGAAAGTTTGAGGGGGGGGGGTTCAAATCGAAAACTTGAGAGGGGGGGGGGTGCAAATCGAAAACTTGAAAGTTTGTCCCCGGTAAGGGTCGCAACGCCTCTGGGGGGGGGTGATACCATTAAGTGCCGCACCGGGTGACACCCGACCTCGCTACGCCACTGATTCTAGATCTAGACTTAATGTAAATTCTGCATCTAGAATAGAGATCTAAAATCTATTTCAGGCCTTAATTATTTTATATAAATCTTTCTTTAGCTTCAATGATCATCTAATTCGAGAATGCAGGGGATTTATCTATCTAGGTTCTATATCTAGATCTAGATCTAGAGTTACGGCAAAAACTAGAATCTAGACTCAACGTAAATTCTACATTTAGAACCTAGAACAAGTATCTATATACTAAACTATTTCAGGCCTTAATTATTTTATATAAATCTTTGTTTGTTTAGCTATGGAATAGGCTAATTTGGGATATAGGCTCCTAATTGAATTTAAAATAATAGGACCTATTCACGTAACTGGTTTCTTACTTTAAAGTACATTATAGGACTAACTCTACATTGGTTAATCAGTGCCAATATAGCAAAGATGGTAGTTGAATGGCTACCATGATGGTGGTACGGGTTCGAGACACATCACGACATAGTAATTTTATTTTTTTCAATTTTTGTTTTTTTAAACGTGAATGAAGAAGTTGCCTATCGGGACCTCGAGGGACACAGAGCAGGCCAAGTAGAGTTCACCTGTTTCTTTGTCCTCAGCATACAAAGGGATAGTGTGGTCAGAGACATGCTCGGCCGGAATAGTTTTTTTTTAAAACGATAAAAGCATGTTGTCTGAGACTTGGCGGGTCACTGGACAGGTAAAGTAGAGATGAGTAGGTCACCTTTGACTTCAGTATGAAAGGATAATATGGTCAGACTCATGCTCAGCCGGAATCGGTGTTTTAAAAAGATAAAAAACGTCTTTTACTGGATATTTTGTGATGATAAGGGACAGACGTGATATCATTTTTTGACCACCTCACCCAGAGGCGTAGCGACCCTTCCCGGCGCCCGGGGACAAACTTTTCGATTTGCACCTCCCCCCTCGATATTTTGATTTGCACCCCCCTCAAACTTTCAATTTGCACCCCCTCAACATTTCAATTTATTTTTCCAACCCATTTTGGTGCCCCCTCAGCTCGGCGCCCGGGGACATATGTCCCCTCGCCCCCCCCCTCGCTACGCTACTGACCTCACCATATCGTATCTCACATTAGACCAACATATCGTATCTCACATTTGACCACCTCACCAAATGGTATCTCACATTTGACCCCCTCACCATACGGTCTCTCAAATTTGACCACCTCACCAAATGGTATCTCACATTTGACCACCTCACCATACGGTATCTCAAATGTGACCACCTCATCATATCGTATCTCACATTTGACCACCTCACCAAATGGTATCTCACATTTGACCCCCTCACCATACGGTCTCTCAAATTTGACCACCTCACCAAATGGTATCTCACATTTGACCACCTCACCATACGGTATCTCAAATGTGACCACCTCATCATATCGTATCCCACATTTGACCACCTCACCATATGGTATCTCACATTTGACCACCTCACCATATGGTATCCCATATTTGACCACCTCACCTTATGGTATCTCACATTTGACAACCTCGCCATACCGTATCCCACATTTGACCACCTCACCATATGGTATCTCACATTGACCACCTCACCATATGTTATCTCAATTTTTTGACCACCTCGCCATATGGTATCTCACATTTAAACACCTCACCTTATGGTATCCCACTTATGACCACCTCACCATACGGTATCTCACATTCGACCACCTCACCATATGGTATCTCACATTTGACCACCTCACCATATCGTATCCCACATTTGGCCACCTCGCCATATCATATCCCATATTTGGCCACCTCACCATATCGTATCCCACATTTGACCACCACACCATATGGTATCTCAATTTTTTGACCACCTCATCATATGGTATCCCACATTTGACCACCTCACCATATGGTATCTCACATTTGACCACCTCACCATATCGTATCCCACATTTGACCACCACACCATATGGTATCTCAATTTTTTGACCACCTCACCATATGGTATCTCAATGTTTTGACCACCTCACCATATGGTATCTCACATTTGACCACCTCACCATATGGTATCTCACGTTTGACCAACTCACCATATCGTATCCCACATTTGGCCACCTCGCCATAACGTATCCCATATTTGGCCACCTCACCATATCGTATCTCACATTTGACCAACTCACCATATCGTATCCCACATTTGGCCACCTCGCCATATCGTATCCCATATTTGGCCACCTCACCATATCATATCTCACATTTGACCACCTCGCCATATGATATCTCACATTTGACCACCTCACCATATTGTATCCCGCATTTGACCACCTCACCATATCGTATCTCACACTGGACCACCTCACTATATCGTATACCACATTTGACCACCTCACCATATCGTATCTCACATTTGACCACCTCACTGTATGGTATCTCAAATTTGACCACCTCACCATATGGTGTCCAAAATTTGACCACCTCACCATATCGTATCCCACATTTGACCACCTCACCTTATCGTATCTCACGTTGGACCACCTCACCATATCGTATCCCACATTTAACCACCTCACCATATGGTATCTCACATTGACCACCTCACCATATGGTATCTCAATGTTTTGACCACCTCACCATATGGTATCTCACATTTGACCACCTCACCATTTGGTATCCCACATATTACCACCTCACCATACGGTATCTCACATTCGAACACCTCACCATATCGTATCACACATTTGACCACCTCACAATATCGTATCTCAATTTTTTGACCACCTCCCCATATCGTATCCCACATTTGGCCACCTCACCATATCGTATCCCACATTTGGCCTCCTCACCTTATGGTATCCCACATTTGACCACCTCACCATATCGTATCTCACATTGGACCACCTCACCATATGGTATCTCAATTTTTTGACCACCTCACCATATCGTATCTCACATTCGACCACCTCACCATATGGTATCTCAATTTTTTGACCACCTCACCATATCGTATCCCACATTTGGCCACCTCACCATATCGTATCCCACATTTGGCCTCCTCACCTTATGGTATCCCACATTTGACCACCTCACCATATCGTATCTCACATTGGACCACCTCACCATATGGTATCTCAATTTTTTGACCACCTCACCATATCGTATCTCACATTCGACCACCTCACCATATGGTATCTCAATTTTTTGACCACCTCACCATATCGTATCCCACATTTGGCCACCTCACCTTATCGTATCTCACGTTGGACCACCTCACCATATCGTATCCCACATTTAACCACCTCACCATATGGTATCTCACATTGACCACCTCACCATATGGTATCTCAATGTTTTGACCACCTCACCATATGGTATCTCACATTTGACCACCTCACCATTTGGTATCCCACATATTACCACCTCACCATACGGTATCTCACATTCGAACACCTCACCATATCGTTTCCCACATTTGACCACCTCACCATATGGTATCCCACATTTAGCCACATCACCATATGGTATCCCAAATTTGGCCACCTCACCATATCGTATCCCACATTTGGCCACCTCACCATATGGTATCTCACATTTGACCAACTCACCATATGGTATCCCACATTTGACCACCTCGCCATATATCTCACATTTGACCACCTCACCATATGGTATCTCAAATTTGACCACCTCACCATATCGTATCCCACATATGACCACCTCACCATATGGTATCTCACATTTGACCACCTCCCCATATCGTATCCCACATTTGGCCACCTCACCATATCCTATCTCACATTGGACCACCTCACCATATTGTATCCCACATTTGACCACCTCACCATATCGTATCCCACATTTGACCACCTCACCATATGGTATCCCACATTTGGCCACATCACCATATGGTATCCCACATATGACCACCTCACCGTACGGTATATCACATTTGACCTCCTCACCATATCGTTTCCCACATTTGACCACCTCACCATATCGTATCTCACGTTGGACCACCTCACCATATCGTATCCCACATTTAACCACCTCACCATATGGTATCTCACATTGACCACCTCACCATATGGTATCTCAATGTTTTGACCACCTCACCATATGGTATCTCACATTTGACCACCTCACCATTTGGTATCCCACATATTACCACCTCACCATACGGTATCTCACATTCGAACACCTCACCATATCGTTTCCCACATTTGACCACCTCACCATATGGTATCCCACATTTAGCCACATCACCATATGGTATCCCAAATTTGGCAACCTCACCATATCGTATCCCACATTTGGCCACCTCACCATATGGTATCTCACATTTGACCAACTCACCATATGGTATCCCACATTTGACCACCTCGCCATATATCTCACATTTGACCACCTCACCATATGGTATCTCAAATGTGACCACCTCACCATATCGTATCCCACATATGACCACCTCACCATATGGTATCTCACATTTGACCACCTCCCCATATCGTATCCCACATTTGGCCACCTCACCATATCCTATCTCACATTGGACCACCTCACCATATTGTATCCCACATTTGACCACCTCACCATATCGTATCCCACATTTGACCACCTCACCATATGGTATCCCACATTTGGCCACATCACCATATGGTATCCCACATATGACCACCTCACCGTACGGTATATCACATTTGACCTCCTCACCATATCGTTTCCCACATTTGACCACCTCACCATATCGTATCTCACGTTGGACCACCTCACCATATCGTATCCCACATTTAACCACCTCACCATATGGTATCTCACATTGACCACCTCACCATATGGTATCTCAATGTTTTGACCACCTCACCATATGGTATCTCACATTTGACCACCTCACCATTTGGTATCCCACATATTACCACCTCACCATACGGTATCTCACATTCGAACACCTCACCATATGGTATCCCACATTTGACCACCTCACCATATGATATCTCACATTTGACTACCTCACCATATGGTATCTCACATTTGACCACCTCACCATATCGTATGTCACAGTGGACGACCTCAACATATTGTATCCCACATTTGACCACCTCACCATATGGTATCTCAATTTTTTGACCACGTCACCATATGTTATCCCACATATGACCTCTCACCATATGGTATCCCACATTTGACCATCTCACCATATTGTATCTCCCATTTGACCACCTCACCATATTGTATCTCACATTTCACCACCTCACCATATTGTATCCCATATTTGACCACCTCACCATATCGCATTCCACATTTGACCACCTCACCATATGGTATCCCACATTTGACCACCTCACCATATGATATCTCACATTTGACCAACTCACCATATGGTATCCCACATTTGACCACCTCACCACATCGAATGTCACAGTGGACGACCTCAACATATCGTATCCCACATTTGACCACCTCACCATATGGTATCTCAATTTTTTGACCACCTCACCATATGTTATCCCACATATGACCACCTCACCATATGGTATCCCACATTTGACCACCTCACCATATTTTATCTCACATTTGACCACCTCACCATATTGTATCTCACATTTCACCACCTCACCATATTGTATTCCATATTTGACCACCTCACCATATCGTATCCCACATTTGACCACCTCACTATATCGTATCCCACATTTGACCACCTCACCATATGATATCTCACATTTAACCAACTCACTATATGGTATCTCACATTGGACCACCTCACCATATGGTATCCCACATTTGACCACCTCACCACATCGAATGTCACAGTGGACGACCTCACCATATCGTATCCCACATTTGACCACCTCACCAAATGGTATCTCACATTTACCAACTCACCATATGGTATCTCAATTTTTTGACCACCTCACCATATCGTTTCCCACATTTGACCACCTCACCATATTGTATCTCACATTTGACCACCTCTCCATATTGTATCTCACATTTGACCACATCCTCATATGGTATCTCACATTTGACCACCTCCCCATATTGTTTCTCACATTTGAGTACCTCACTATATTGTATCCCACATTTGACCACCTCACCATATTGTATCTCACATTTGACCACCTCACTATATCGTATCTCACATTTGACCACCTCACCTTATGGTATCCCACATTTGACCACCTCACCGATGTGGCGGAAATGTGGTATATTTGTTTAAAATGTGTCATTCTTTTGATGATTTTTAGCTAAGGTTATTCGTTTCAGTATGTCTGAAGATGAAAATCTATCAATGTAATGAATAAAATTCGTATTTTATATAACAAAATATAAAATGTTCAGTCGATTAAAATCTTTCAAAATATGTAAGCAATATGCTGTAGGTATGTTGTCGTGACATATTTTGTTGTGCCATATTTTGTCGTGAGATATTTTGTCGTGAGATATTTTGTCGTGAGATATTTTGTCGTGAGATATTTTGTCGTAAAATATCTTGTCGTGAGATATTTTGTCGTGAGGTAATTTGTCTAGGATAGTTTCTATGATATTTTTTTAGTTGACTTGTCTTTGAGAGTGAGTATGTAAACGTGAATGTGTGTATGTGTGTTTGTGTGTCAGTGTGTGTGTGTGTGAGGGAGAGAGAGAGAGGGATGGAGACAGAGAGTGGCAATTTAACAAAAATGATACTGGAAAAACCATTGGAATAAGTAACAAACTGAACCTCATTTAAAAAATGTACATTTACTAACCATATTTTAGAAGCAACCAGTGTAAAAAAAAAAGAGAGGTTAAAGCGACATACCTTCAGATGAGGAGCACTAAAACCAAGATAGCCAGCTGATCACCAAGTGCGACTTTAATGTTTTCAAACTGTGATTGAGACATCACGTGATGCCACGTGGTGATCACGTGAATCCACGTGGTGTCAGGGGATTCTCAAACAGCTCAACCTGTCTTGACAAGTAATTTAAATTTATTCTTGGAAAACAAGGTAGCAGATTGAAAAGAAATCGATTGAGGTATTAGCTTAAAACGTGGGGACCCATGACACGTTGGATCTGGACTATGAGTAATCCCTCACAGCCAGCTCTAGCTAATAAGGTTTTCAAATATCAACATCATTAAAGCTATAGATCAGTGGTTCGTACACATAGTTCGATCAAACCCCAGGGGTTCGGTGAGTCAGTTTCAGGGGTTCGGCGGAGGTAAAGACACACACCCGACTGATATGATACAAGATCGGATTTTGTCAGTGCGAACGACAGACCTATCAATAGTAGGGTTCGGAATTAGCATATGGCAGTGGTGGAGTTCAGTATTTGGGGAGTTAGCATTCGGCAGTAGTGGGGTTCAGTATTTTGGGAGTTAGCATTCGGCAGTAGTGGGGTTCAGAACCTACAGAAATGACAAGAGCCGCTGCTATAGATCCTTAAAATTACAACCTATACGAAGCAACCACGTTAACGTTATTTAATCAACACCTTGATTCTTTGACCTCATCAGCTCTAATAACATTAATCTGTATTTATTAGCCTAAATCCATACATTCACTGACCTAATCCTAACTTATCGCACAGGCTTAACGTGTTTGCATGCCGAATTTTCTAATACCTTCGTTTTAACATCTAATTTAGTGTTGTAGGATTACATTAACAAACAAATAGTTGGAAATTGATAAAGATAATTTAACAGCTATCTATCCCATTTTTTGTTCGGCTTGTATTGGCTTGTCTTAACGAATCTTAGATATAGCTAAAACTGGCTATCTCTAATCCTCTGATTGCTGCAGTTAGCACTGGGTATGGCTAATCCAATTGATTGGTCTTATCTAATCTTTGGTACAGTTGGCACTGACTTGGTCTCAGGATTAGTGTTAGTGTTTGAAAAGGGATAAGGCAGGGTTCAGGCATGGGTATACACATAGTTATACGGTTAGGTTTAGGTTTAAGCCTAGGTTTAGATGGACTCGAGTTCAGGTTCGGGTTTAGTTTTAAAGTTGAGGTTAAGGTTAATGTTAATGTTTGGTTACCAATTCAGGTTAAGGTTCATGTTAGGCTTCTGGTTCTTGCAGAGATTCGGGTTCGATTACGGTTTCTTGTTCAGGTTAATATTGAAGTTGATGTTGATGTTGATGTTAATGTTTATATTGATATTGATATTAATGTTTATGTTGTTGTAGGTGTTGAAGTTAGGTTAAGTTCAAGTTTAACGTAAATGTTAAGGTTTAGGTGTATAATTAGGTTGATGTTTGGGTTTAGGTTTACGTTTAGGCTGAGGCTAATGTTGAACCTCAGGTTAAGGTTGAAGATCAGATTCAGGATAAGGTAGAGGTTGAGGTTTAAGTTAAGAGATAGAAAACAAGAAACATTATCAGCTTAGCGCCCATAGTATTTATCTCGCATCGGGCGAATTATCTAGACTTAAATATTCCTAAATTTTAAATGTTTTCTAAGGGTACATGAATTTTAGCTTTGTGAAGAATTCACTAGGAAAAGATTTAAAAATAAAATAAGTAATATTTTAAAGCAGATCGGATAATGCGGTTCATGTATACAATCACTGCAATGAAAGTTTTAAAATAATTAATTAAGTATTAATTGTTATATTAATTTAATTTAGCGAGATCGTCGCGTCTAATGCTAGCTGGCAGTCAGCTGTAAATCTACCTGTTGTGTTAACTTTATCTGATTTTAAAGTGGCATTTACTCAGTGGCATTCAATCGTGGCATTCAACAATTGTCATTTAGTCCAAGTGTTATTGATAGAGATCTTGAGAACCTCTGACACGTAGATGGATCTGGGCTGTGAGGCCTCACCGGTCACCCCCTCCACCCACAAGACAGCTAGAGCTGATACCGTTTTCAAACATCCACATCATTAAAGCCATATATCCTTAAAGTTACAGCCTATAGGTGGCATCCACGTGAACTCAATTTTTTAACACCGTGATTCTATTACCCATCCCGTAGCTCTAATAACCTTAATCTGTATTTCAGTCCAAAGTCAAACAGCCACACCGAGGACCTAATCATAATACAGGTTCTGTGTGTTTACATGTTAAGTTTTAAAACACCTTCATTTTGAAACGTCATTTAGTGTTGCATGATTACATTAGCAAACTAATAGCCTGTGATTTATAAAGGTCTTTTGTATAATAATAATTAAACTCTGTTGAAAAAGATTTGCGATGGGTACAAATTTCCATCTATCCCATATCGGTATAGCTTACAAGATTATGGTCTAAAACAATCCTTAGTACGGATAGCATTCGATTAATCTAATCCCATGTTTAGTGTAGCAGGAATTTTTAAAATGAAAAGCAGTTACACTTTCTGATCCTTCTACTTCCCTCGTACCGCACTCTTGTAAACTGATGAAGTTTTACAACCGGTTCCACAGATTTAACACATTAGACTGAGAGCGAATGTGTTATGCAACAGTTGAACGCGTTTTTCTACAGGATGACAGAAAACGGGAAAACGTAGTTTAAAATTTTACGGAGGTGGGGAGTAGGGGGGGAGGGGGGGGGGGGAGGGAGAGTCATAACATTAACAGTTGTAAAAAAATGGAAGTCGTATCGGCGAAAATAATTAACGGGAGACTAAAGCCGCTAAAAGGGTGTGAATTATATGGCTTAACCTGTGGTCAATTAGAAGCTAGTGGCGCTCACACTAGCTGTCAGCTAAAGACCCAGGCAGTAGCTTTCAGCTAGACTGGCATTAGCTAGCAGCAAGAATCCTTAGCCATAAGAAAAAGCCTTAAATTACAAAAACAATTATAGAACTACGTCTTTTTAACACTAAATTAAAACATTTTTTGGTGAGTGTGATTGGAAAATATAGCTCGTTTGACCTTGTGAATGTAACCTACATGTCCATGGGGTTCAAAAGTTCATAAGGTCGCCAGGTATGTAGTTGTCATCTAAAGTCATTTACCTCACAGCTATACTGTCTCCATCTCCAGCTATACTTTGGCAACGATGTCCATGCTATTTGGGGAATACCCAATGAAGCAGACGAAGGTTACGGAGGAAATATTAACTGTAGATTTTGTCACAATAAACAAGACATCATGGACAACATATCAGCTTGCAAACTCAAGGTGCTAAGATGCTTAAAACATCAAATACAAAATTTAAATGATCTGAAGTGGGTGACAATGTATGCATCCGTATACCAGATGTTGACAGAGGTTGTCATAAGCGTCAAGGGCGCTTTCTACAATTAGGAACGGAACACGGTGTTCTAAAACAACTGTATGCTAGAATTGAGTTTTTATTCTTCACGAAAAACTGCTCTAATTGTCGTCAGTTTGCACTGAGGAAAAACAATACGAACCATCGCATCTTCACAATCATTGACCGGCGGCCAAGGCTACACTCGCTGCAATTGCATAACCAAGTGCACAACAAAGCACTGCAAGTGTAAAAATAAAAAACTGCTATGTAATTCTAAATGTCATAAAAGTTTAATTCGTTGATTGATTGAGACTAAAGTACAATTTAAAAAATTGAATTTTTCTGTCATTTACTAAAGAATATTCAATGAAGACTTAATTTGATGATCCTTACGGTTTAAAAAAAAAAACCAAAATCAACTCATGATCTTCTAATTCGGACTTTGGCGGTCGTCCCTAGCTAGTTGATCTTCTAATTCAGACTGGCCGGTCCACCATGGCCAGTCCGCAGATTGGCCGGCCAAAGGCCGAAATCAAATAAAGTTTCGGACTTTGACCGGTCAATGGGAGGCCAATATTGGCAATGCGTGCTTTGGTCGACTTTGCGCTTTGACCGTAGCATATATATATATATATATATATATATATATATATATATATATATATATATATATATATATATATATATATATATATATATATATATATACATATATATATATATGATACATATATATATATATATATATATATATATATATATATATATATATATATATATATATATATATATATATATATATATATATATATATATATAATTTTTTCGGGGAGGCCCTTTTTTTCGAGTTCCGCCACTGCGTACAGGATTAGATTAGCCAGTGATAAAGCTAATCAGACTCTGTTAACAGGTGGCAAACAATGTTCCAATCATTAGGTCTATAGCTAGCACTGGCGTTGTCTAGACCCATCATTAGTAGGCCAATAGCTAGCACTGGCGTTGTTTAATCTCATCATTGTTGTTGCTAGCACTAAGTTTAATCAAAGTTCGGCTGAGCTACTATAAGAACATATCAACCTCAACCATCTCTATCATAAGAGGCAGTGTACCTGGGGTCTACCACGCTTTGTACGAGGCGCCCTGTCCAGAGTGGTGTATACGTCGGCTTTGTACGGGGCGCCTTGTCCTGAGTTGTGCATACGTTGGCTTTGTACAGGGCGCCGTGTCCAGAGTGGTGCATACGTTGGCTTTGTACGGGGCGCCTTGTCCTGAGTTGTGCATACGTTGGCTTTGTACAGGGCGCCTTGTCCTGAGTGGTGCATACGTTTGCTTTTTACGGCGCGCCGTGTCCAGAGTGGTGCATACGTTGGCTTTGTACGGGGAGCGATACTCGCCCACGCTCACAGTTTTTCTTTTAAATATTTGTCTCCGGTGGTGGGACACTTGAAACGTTGGGGGAGGAGGGTGATTTTACCTATACATTTTTTGTATACAACTTGGCATACTGCCTAAAAACCCATAAAAGCATAGGTGGAATATTATAAATAATTAACTTTCGTAATTAATTTTTATAATTTAATTACGATACATAATTTAGTTCATAACGAAATTCTTATTTAAACGAATGATATACTTTGTTTTTTTTTTCTGATTTTTTATGAAAATAGTATAAAAATAATTTTAAAATAGTTAATTTAAAAGGTGGCCTCCCTTGTACGTAGAACCAATGACGTAGTCTTTGTTTATTTGTTTATTTTTTTCACAAACAATGGAGGCGACTGAGTAAAGTCCCAAAGGTATTCCAGAGGCCCATTTAATATTTAAAAGATCATACACGTAGTAAAACTCAGAAATAAATAATAATCATTAAAAAAGTTTTAAAAAACCCACGTTTTCTGATTGAACTAAAAAGTAGAAAATAAATGCCATAGGCCCTACATCACAATAATGCAAGCGATCACTCTACTATAAGCGATGAAAAACGTGGGGCGCCGAAGTAAAAGTTATATTACTATTGATTAGATAATACTATTGACTTTTATTAGGGAGCTTGTAGAGAGTCAACAGTATTAGAAACTGTAAGAAAATCACGGCGCCCCACGTTTTTGCTCGCTTATAGTAGAGTGATCGCTTGCATTATTGTGATGTAGGGCCTATAGCATTTATTTTCTACTTTTTAGTTCAATCAGAAAACGTGGGTTTTTTAAAACTTTTTTAATGATTATTATTTTCTACTTTTTAGTCTTTGTCTGTTTGTTTGCATTAAAATCTTGCTATCGATTTTATCTTTTCACTTTTTTTGGGTAAACGAAGACAACTCGTAAAAAGACAACTCGTAAAAAGACAACTCGTAAAAAGACAACTCGTAAAAAGACAACTCGTAAAAAGACAACTCGTAAAAAACACGTTGTTTGAATACGTTACTGACTAGAACACATAGATTTGAACCCGTGTCGAGTGGGATAGCAATCGTGTGCCCAACCACTCGACCATATCGTCTCCCCCAAACTGGCCTACCTCCTGTAAGTTTAAACTCGGTTCAAGCTAAATTCTCTGCCCCTAAGCCTGTGGCGACATGTGATCGTTCGCTTCACTGCGCGCGAGGTACGCGTCGCTGGTTTTTTTTCTAATGGCTAGCAGAGGAGAATTATATATATAGATTATATAGCGGTCTAAAATGCTCAATAAAATGTTTCCATTGATCAATTTAGTAATAATAACAATTGAATATTCAATGGTCATCCAAAAGAAAGCTTCCCTGAAAATTTCAGCGCGCTAGCTAACTGGGAAGTGCCAGAAATTTCGATCGCAAGATTTGATTGGAAAGACAAACAAATAAACACACAGAGAAAGCAAGTTAAAGAAAACGTGGGAAAAAAAAAAAAATAAAAACTTTTGTTGTGTTATGTAAAAACTTTATCTGCAAAGTTTTGCAAACAAATAGTTATCGATCACGGAGTTCCTGTACATCCAATCAATATTGTCTTACGAAAGTGAAACATAACTTAGGCTTGATGAAAATAAATAAAAATGTAGCCTTAAACTCAACAAATTATTTTTCAAGTTCTCTGGATTTGCAACTTTTATTGGATTGATTATAAAAATATTAAATTTCTGAATTAATTTTAGGCTTAATTTTTAATTTTTTAAATATTTTTACGGTCGCTTTGATTGCAAAATCTAAAAAAAAAAATCACGTTTTTAATCCATGTCAACTATATGATGGAAGGATTCTCGTCAACTCGGTCGCCTCCATTGCTATGTTTATATAAGAAAATACGGCATCTGGATAAATTTAACGGCCCTAAGGGGGTTTTCAGACGGTAATAGTTTTTTTGTTATCCTTCAGGGTCGGGCTACGACCTCACAAAATATTAAGGGTAATCGTTTGGAATTTTTAATATATAGCTCATATACGGAGAATTTCAATCGCGGTCATCTATAGAGGTGCATGCAAAAAATTAGCCAGATGTACAGAGGTTAACAATCCTAAAGTCTTTGTTGAAAATACAATGATTATATAGAGAAATACGACTGGTCAGTTTAGACCACTTTACAATTTTCCCCGGGATACGGCAAGTTTTTCCTAACATCCCTAGGCGTTTTTTATACCACCTCACAAAATATCAATGAGGGTCGTTCGGCAAATGTTTTTTCAATATATAGCTCATATGAAGAGAATTTCACTCGTGCTAAATTTTAGCTCCCGCCGAGGGTTTTGAGTCGGGAGGGGGAACCCCGTAGCCTCTGTCCAGTTGACCATCCACGCACATTTTCGCACACAATAAAATAATCCAATATAAATCTACTATTCACCCGTTCACATTTATATAGACCAGGCATACTGCCTAGCTTCGATTAGGTTTTCAAAATACATTTGAGAATTTGAATGCTTAATTAATTAGTGATGGGCTGGCTTAAGTTTAAACAGTCATTGTAATTTGAGAGAAATTGCTGGAATGTTCGCAATTTATTACTTGAAAGGTAATTAGAACTACAAAGGTTCCCTAAATAGTATAACTGATAAGTTATATTACATCGACTTTTAAAAATAATCACTACAATTTAATTAGGATATTCACCTTAATTATTAACAAAAATATTACTTAAATCAATGCCATACTTCGTCATTTTCTGTTTGTGTTTAAAACAGTATAAAATAGTTTGAAAAATAATTTTTAAAAATAAACTTTCTTGTAAATTTAACGAATGACGTAGTCTTTGTTTACTTTTTTCACAAACAGTTGCTATGCTTATATAAGTAAATACGGCATCTGGACAAATTTAACGACCATAAAGGTTTTTTTTCGACGGGAATAAAGTTTTTTGTTACCTATCCAGGGTCGGTTTACGAAAAACGATACTATGAATATAAGGAAATAATGCCTCTGGTCAGTTAAAACATTGTTCCGGAATTTTACAGAGGGTAGAACCATTATTTCCTGACCCCCTGGGGCCGATGTACATCCCCAAGAGTTTTCAAAGGGTTCCTACGTGGGAAATGTATTTCGATATATGGCTAATATAAGGAGAATTTCACTCGTGGTCACTTTTTAGCTCTCGCCGTGCGAGCAGTGGCTGACCGATAGTTTATCAATAAGACCGATGCATTTACCCAGGTTTATGGAAAAAATGAGCCAGATGTACAGAGCCAAAGTCCTAAACATTGTTTTGAAAATAGTCATCGTTTTTCACCAAATTAACAATGTTTATGTAGGGTATTCGGACCGGACAGTTCTAAAGACATTCCGGAATTTCGCCGAATAAATAATATTTTTTTGCCACCCCTGAGGGTCGGTCTACGACCTCAGGAGTTATGAAGAGGTTCCTACGTCGGCATTTTTTTCTCGATATATAGCTCATATAAGGCGCCGGTCAGTCGAGGTCAGTTTTGACCCCCCTAATCATGGACTTTGCGGCCAACCGGCACCGGTCCCCGTGTTCTATCGCTAAGAAGCAGGATCCTGCCAAATTTGAAGCACCTGCGGCGCCGGGAGGGCCCTATCGGGCACCCGACCACATTGCTTTATATATATATATATATATATATATATATATATATATATATATAGACTACCCGTTATTTAGTTAGATAACTGTGAGTTTCGGGGGTCACTTATCATCACAAAATAACCTGACCCCACATTCAAAAAGACGTTTTTTTTTACTTTAAAAAACACCGATTTCGGCTGAGCATGGGTCTGACCACACTATCCCTTCATATACTGACGTTACAGGTGACCTACTCAACTCTACTTCACCTGCCTAGTGTCCCGCCAAGTCTCAGGCAACATGTTTTTATCGTTAAAAAAACGATTCCGGCCGAGCATTTCTCTGACCACACTATTGGTTCATATGCTGAAGACAAATAAACATGTGAACTCTTCTTCACCTGCCCTGTGTCCAGCGAGGTCCCGATAGGCAACTTCATCATTTACGTTATGAAAAACAAAAATTGCAGAAAAAAATTAATATTGTCGTGATGTGTCTCGAAACCGTACCACCCGCATGGTAGCCATTACACTACCATCTTAGCTATATGGGCACTCGATAACCATTGTAGAATTATTAGTCCTATAATTTACTGCAAAGTAGGAAATAGGTCCGATTATTTTAAATGTAATTAATTAGGGGCATATATCCCAAATTAGCCAATTCCATAGCTAAACAAACAAAGATTTATATAAAATAATTAAGGCCTGAAATAGTTTAGTATAGGAACCCCCCCCCCCCTGTTGTAATGTGAGCGCTTGGACGGGGTCCATGCTGAGCGTGGACGAATGAGGTATGACGATCCAATAGAGTATAGAACGACTGACTTCTACTTTTTGCCCTACATGTGTTTCCATAACAAACCTTCCCCCTTGTTTGTCGAAGTCCCACTGACCGTTAGCCCTACACACCTGACCAAGCGAGCACATTATACACGCGCTGATATTTAAATATTAAATAGTATCGTGGCTATTTTGGTCTTTGTTACTTGAAAAAAATCTAGATCTGCGCCGTCTTAGACTTTGACACAAATTATTGATGTAGACTATGATTTATAGATGTGAGCGGGTGAATGGATTATTTTGTATTATTTTATTTGTTGCGAATCTGGGAGTGCATGGTGGTCCAATGGGGAACGGCACGGAGTCCCCTTCCGTCCGAAGCGGTCAGTATAAATTGACCGCTCGGAGTGATTTTCTTCCTTTTTTTGACCCGCGGCGAGATGTAGGTCGGGTCAGGTTTCTGTGTGGGCGCGTGGCGCACCGCACGCGTTGGAGTGAGGTTGCTTGGGCAACTTGGCTGGGTGTTTTGTTATATATGAATTGTTTTGTTTGGTGTAAAAAGTTTGTTGTGTACGTATTGTGTTCTACGTAATGTATTGTACGTAGTGGTTTTACGTAGTGTTTTGTTTGGTGTGGACTTTTGGATGTCGAGAATGGATGAAGGGAGGTTTCTGTGTGTCAGGGCCTGGACCATCCTAGACATCATAAGTCGGCGCAACACCAGCAAATGGTCAAACGTAATGTTTTGTTTGATGTAAAAAGTTTGTTTCGTTTGGTTCTGTTTTGTGTCAGTTTTTACCTATCCTTTTTTTATAACTTTTGGTTCCATGCAATAAATTTTATTAACTGTAAAAGTTTTTGTTTTATTTTAGTAGCTTATAATTTAGACTAAGGTTAGGGTTTAACCACTGTGGGTTCTACCACGGTTGCACTGACCGGACAGATTAGTTAGTTAAGCCTAGAAGGGTAGATTTTAAGGTATCCCCCCCCCTAGCAGGGCTTACATAGATACTTGAAAAAAATATCCAGATCTGCGCCGTCTTAGGCTTTGACACAAATTATTGATGTAGACTATGATTTAGATACTTGAAAAAAATATCCAGATCTGCGCCGTCTTAGGCTTTGACACAAATTATTGATGTAGACTATGATTTAGTTACACGACCGATCAGAGTCTAGAACTAATGTTTTTTAAACTGAAGCTTTAATTGTTCGAAATGTTTAAATTATAAACTTGAAATACCGTGAAATGGTTTAGATAATTGCCGCGGTCAAAGCCCCCCCCCTCCCCCCCGCACGTAAAAAAACAGTTTTGTTTTCTTCGACGGGCGGTATACAGCTTCCTTTCTGATACATTTGCCATGAGAACTGCCGATTTAAAGTAGGCCTATAAACTACATTATATATGCACTTTTAAAATTTATTTTTTAAATTATTAAATTTAAGTATTTTGTGATTTAATTCCGCATGTGGTCTCCACATTGACCCGACCCCCCCCCCAACGCCCCCCACCTCCCCCCACCCACCAACAAGAGTTGATTTGGCGTGCTTGCGTAGTTAAATTTAATATGAAATTGTATTGAAATGTGATAACCTGAGAATGACAGTCCCGCAGCCTTTGGTTATTTTATTATTATGTTCAAGATGTTGTAGGCTTGACGTTGATTTTTAAAATAATTCTAACCATTTAGATATTTCTTTACATAATTTAAAGTAATTTCGATTTTACTACACAATTTAAGAAATTTGATATATCTTTACACAATTAAAGTCACTTAGATAATTCTTTACAAAATTCAAGTCATTTAGATATAACTTTACACATAAAAAAAAAAAGCTTGCAACAAACGTTTATTTTCCTTTTCTTTTTATTTTTTAATCAAGGTTCAAAAAGTGCTCCCCTCCTGACTGAGAAGTCAATCCAATGATGCACAGTCATCAGCTACTTCGAAAGGCGGTG